>NC_142941.1:18203557-18324497 GCF_046866305.1 Octopus bimaculoides | reverse complement strand
TAGCAACATATTGTTTCTTGCTGTTATAATATTTTAAATATCAAATACTAAATATACTATTTTTCTTACACAAATAAATATGCCATCATAATTGATGACTAATTTATATAGCAAGTAATCGTCATTGCTTTTTGTCGATGGCCAGAATAGTGCTGCGCAATGGTGTTGATATTCAACGATATTGCACATAATAAATATCCGGTCTATTAAAAAAAATACTTCAGATTTTTAGTGCTTGTGTCAAAGTAATAACAGTAAATGAATTGAGGATATGCAAAAATCTGCAGCTTTAGAAATGGGTAAAACTCGATATTACAGGTCGAGAATTATGTTCAAGAATATTTGAATTAAATTTCGCATAAAATGGAATCATTACTGTTTTATAAAAATATATAAAACAAGCTGTTACGGAGTGAAATTGTTTACAATAATGTTGACAGTTCCTTCATCGAAACATCTCGTATGATAGAACATTCGTTTTGATCACATGAAAAGTTTGATAGGTACTTAATCGATACATATATTGTATTCCATAAATTATTTGCTCGGAATAACGGCTTAAAAAACAGCCTAGGTGGATATAGATTTTTTATTTTATTTTATAAATTTAGTTTATGTCAATAATTTCTAAGACATTTTTGAGCGAAGCATTATCAAAACATTGCCGAACGGGGGAAAAACCCCTGAAGTATATCGCTGACAGTGAACTATCTCTTCTTGCCTGAGATGTTTGGAGGGACTGGGCCACTAACAGCGAAGTTATTGTCATCATTAGCAGCTCGCCTCACCGAGGTATCTGGTGATGTCCGTGAGGGTACCTGGCTTTTCCACGTCTTAGCCTCGCCAACGCCCATGGTAATGCGAGCGTGCTGGCTTGCTTCAGTAGGGACAGTTGCATCTTTTGGTGTGCGGCCAACTGAAGCACTTGGTGCTGCATTGTTGTTGTTTGTTTGTTTTTTTTCTCTCCCCTCCCCCTTTTTTTCTAGTTATTCTTTTGTAAAATATATTCCTGCTCATATTTTGAATAAATTGAACAACTAATGCTTATTTCACTGACCAGAAGAAAAACTCATCTAATATCCGAAAATATTTCGAAAGATAATTCATAAGATTGTTTTGAGGTTACCGGTGAATGACAAGAATATGTGCTTTAAAGTAAAGTAGTCCTTTCTAAAGATTATCTACAACTATTACAGAAAATCTATGAATAGTCAAGTGCAAGTTTTTGTCTTAGGTATGTGTGTATGTATTTATGTATGTTTAATAACAAAATTTGGTTTTAACTTTTTTTTTCGTATAATTCTCTAAAGGATGAATGTATTAAGGAAAGATATTTAAGGTAAACAACAGATGTATACAAACTTTTGAAACTATAGTGTAAAATTTAACATTAAAAAGTTAAATGCCTTATCTTTTTATGTCAAGGTATTCTACATTTTAGTAAACTGATAGTTTTTATCTTGAAACTAAAATGAAAGTCAAATGTTCTAGTCTTACGTGCGTAAATATATATTTTATTGTTTTAGTAATTAGACTGCGACCAAGCAGGATCTACCCTAGTAACTTAACCTGGTTCCCGTTTTTAACGATTTCTCTTTACTGACTGGTTGAGTTCACCTATTGAGTTACTTTTAGAGAGTTATCTCCCTTCGGTGGCGTAAACCCTTTACTGTATTTGCGCCTACATCTCTCCTCCACCCCATCGTGTACACATATATGCACACACTATACACGAAGGGCTTCCACACAGTTTTCATCCACCAAATTCCACACGCAATACATTGGCGAACCAAAAACTATGGCAGAAGAAACATAAAGTGCTGTGTTGGGAAAGTGAACCCTAATCAAATAGCCGTGCTTTTAGAGAATGTTAGATATAGGTTTGACAATATTTGGTGGATATTGACAAACATTTATGCTGATAGATTTATTTTATTACTTGATGATATCTTGAAACTACATACTCGAGAATTCTAGCCTATTGATTCACATCGCTACATAGTAGTATCATCATTTTATATCTACTTTCCATATTGGCATGGGTTGGATAGCTCAGTGTAATCCAAGACAGTTTTTATTTGGCATTAGTGCCATGTTAAAAGCACCCAGCACACATAGTAGTTGATGTTAAGAAGGGCATCCAACTGTAGGAGCCAAACCAAATCAGACTGGAACTTGGTGCAACTCTCCTGCTTGCCAGCTCTGGTCAAACCATCCAGTCCATGCCTGTATGGAGAAAAGACATTAAAGGATGATGATGATGATGTGATGGCAGTTTTTTCATATCTGAAGATCATGGGAAAAAGAGGCACGCCCTCAAGTGGTTACAAGGGGTGTTGAAAAGTTCTAGCTTTGGGTAAAAAACAAAATACAGGAGGATCAGTTAATTATGATCTTATTCAACATATTCCCCTCTCAGATTCACATTTTAATGTGCTGATTGTATACTGAGTTTAGATATTTTAAGTTCTGCACAATGGTATTGATATGCAATGACATTGCACATAATAAATATTCAGTTTATTAAAAAAAAAACACTCTTCTTGTTCCAATTTTTAGTGCATGAGTTAAGGTGATAACATTAAATGAATTGAGGTTATGCAAAGATTTGCTGCTGTAGAAGTGGGTAAAACTTGATATTACAGCCCAGGAAATCTGTAATTAAAAATTATGTTCAAGAATATTTAAATTAAACTTCACATAAAATGGAATCATAATTGTTTTGTAATATCAACTCCCAAATTCACACATTTATTGTAGAAGTCCTTCAGTTTTTTCTAAGCTTTGTAAAAGAACTGGGAAGGTTGGACCTCCAAGCAGACCTTTCACAATACCCTTAAAAGCCAGGAACTTTTCAGCAACTCCTCATAATGGATCCTTTCATGCATACTAAATCATCACTGTACTCATTGGTCCGTATCACTTCCCTGGCTGCTTTTCTGTACATGGTGGCTTGCATTCTCTTTCCAACTAGTTTCCCCAACAATCCTTGATGTTGCAGGGTTTTTCCTTCTTGCCTGCACTTGGTAGTTTTAAAGTGAGAATCAGTTCATGCAATCTAATTTCACTCTTTAGACTTGGAGGTCTGACCACAGTTGCTCAGTGGACTAAGACAGCTGTGGTAACCTGCAAGCTGTAGGTTTCACATTGGAGTGGCTTTCTCCTAGTTGAATTACTTTACAGGGCTGGAGAACTCCACCTACCTTGGAATTGCTAGAAGGGCATCAAAGATGTCACCAGACTGCCTGAGGGACTCTACACCCTGATTTACTGCTGTGGTTGACTCCCCTAACCTTTCATTTCCCAAGGCTGTGAGAGTTTATGTTTGGAATTTCTTCCATGACATGCTAATTAACCCATAACTGGAAACCTGATATTTGCTGCTATTCTGGGTCAGAGTAGACCTGGGAACAATAGTGGCTGAGAGGTGGTTCCACACTCCTCCAAACCTTGGAGCTCTCAAACCAGGGTCCCATTACTGGATGCAATTTAAAATCATATTTGTTACTACCCTCTTAAATGGGTCAGATGGATATGTCTCACTTGTGCATTTCATTTCTCGCTTGTTTTCTATGATTGAATTCCTTTCCTGTCACTAATCACTTCACAGAGTGTACTGGGTGCACAGAGTGTACATGGCATTAGCATGAGTAAGGTTGCCTTCTATCACACAAAACAAAAGAGACCTCCTTACTTGGTGATGTGTCTGTTCACTGAAAGCAAAGGGACCAAGGTGGTGGATAGTGGTTAGGGCAATGACAAGGAAAACCAAGATAAGTGAGTGAAGGAACAGCAGTATGATGGTAGAAACAGTGGGATAAGGATGCATAAAGATGAACGTTGGCAAAAGAAAGTTTAAAATCAATAATAAGTGATCTGAGAAGTGGGAATGATGACTGGTACTACAGAAAGACTGGTGATAGTGAATTGAGTACAAATGGATCTGAAAGCAATGCATAGGCCTAGTGATAGAGAAAAGAGTGATATGGTTGATGGTAATAGTAGTAGTATGGGGGCATGTGTTGTAACAATGTGTTGCTGCATCCACCATTTGTTGGTGCTTTCCTACTCCTGGTAGATGACACTTTTGCACCCCTCCAACCTTCCAACACTTGGGTCTGTTTGCATATTTGTTGATGAGGGTTTTACTAGGTCAGAATGCAAAACCTACTTTAACCTCTTTTTGTCACCTTTTACAACATGCAGAGGAAACGTTGGGTCTTTTCTTTGACATTGTCATCTCTACACAGTTGACGAGAGGGTTTAGGCAGCAAACAGATTTAACAGACACGCAGGACTTAAATGTAGATGTACTTCCCAGCCTTCTTCATTACCAACATTTTAATATACTCATTTCACCATACTTGCATGGGTGGGTGAGTCCTTTCCAAGACTGCATGTCACTCATCATTGGGGTCCTTTGTTATCTCTTTGAGGCTTAACATCCTGAGATCAGATTTAACTACTTCATTTCATGTCTTCTTAGGTTTCCCTCTTCCACAGTTTCCATCTATTTTTAAAACATGGCACTTCCTTGTTCAACTGTCATCCCCCATACATAACACATAGCTATTCCAGCACAATCTTCTCTTTTACACTCCATTTGATTCCTCTTATATCCAGGTTTTCTTTCAAATCATTTGCAGTCTATTTATATTAATATTATGCATCCAGCAAAGCATGCTTGCTGCTTTTCGTTCTAGCCTTTGCAAACCCTCTGCATCAGGCCTTGTGCCATATTTTGATGTAGCATCACATTTGTCCACAAACATCATACAATCTATCCTCCCCAAGAGAGAAACATTTGTTACCAGTAAAGTTAATAGGTCCCTGAAATTTTGTCCAACCTCTACTGTAACTTTTTATGCTTTCAAAGCATACCTACCACCTACACTGCTAAATTGGGTCACCTTGGTAACAGAAGTTATCAGCTACTTCTGAGGGACTATCAGAACATTTCAAAGAATCTATTTTACATGTTCTTGATGCTTACTGCCACCACATGTCTACTTTTTTCATTAGACTACTTGTAATTCCACTTTACCTCTTGTGCATCTACAGTTTACACTTAGCATACCCTATAGAATTTTCTACCACTCCTTTTCTACTTATAAAGTACAGCCTTTTCTGGTGGTAGCAGAGTCCTGTTTTCTTTCCTACTTACTAATACTTTAGTTTTTGTTAAGTTTAATTGAAGAGCTCTCAACTCTAGGTTTTGCTTCCAAGTCTGGAATTTCTTCCCTAATTCTTCTACAGATTTAGTTATAAGAAGTAGGTCATCATCAAGTAGGAGTTTTCTTAAGACAACTGATCTTAAACTCCTTTGTTATCACTTAGACTACTATGGTATATAGGGGACTGAGAACAGGCCTGATGGATCCTTACATGCATACTAAATCATCACTGTACTCATTGGTCCGTATCACTTCCCTGGCTGCTCTTCTGTACATGGTGGCTTGCACTCTCTTTCCAACTAGTTTCCCCAACAATCACCAGAGTGAGGAACCGTGACAGAGACCTTCTCCAGGCCTATCAAATGCTGGATGCACTGGCTTACTCCTAGCCAAGAATTTTTCTTACAATTGTCTCACTATGAAGAGGGTATCAGTAGTACCTCTTCCCAGTAGAAATCCAAACTTCATCTCATCTCATCTAATTCTTTTCTTAATCAGTTATGCTATAACTCTATAATTTTCAAAACTTGGCCGTCAGTGTTATGATGTGGGTATACATGTCTGGTGTAAAATGGTATTACACAAATAAATACTTGCCTGTGGTTATCTAAAAATAACTTTCTTAAAAATAAATTTCTTTTTCCAGCACTCAGAATTCCTTTCATATTTTTTAATAAATTCATCATTTTCTGCTTTTAGTTTGATTTCTTCTAATGTAACTGGTAATTCTTGTACAACATTACATAAAACATTTTTAATTTCTTTTTCTGTTCACAATGCTGCAATCACGGTATCCTCAAACACTTCAGTATTTTTTTTTGCATCAATTTTGATAAACAATCAGCATGTCCTAATTTCTTAGATGGTATAAACTGCATCTTAAAATCATAATTTAGTTATATAGTACCCCAGCATTGCAATCTATTAGCAGTATGGGTAGGCATTCCTTTCTTCCACCCATCATCATCATCATTGTTTAACGTCCGCTTTCCATGCGAGCATGGGTTGGACGATTTGATTGAGGACTGGTAAGCCAGATGGCTACATCAGGCTCCAATCTGATTTGGCAGAGTTTCTACGGCTGGATGCCCTTCCTAACGCCAACCACTCCGAGAGTGTAGTGGGTGCTTTTACGTGCCACCCATATACATATAATAATGGATGATGGTCAGTCTGTAGTTGAAAACTTCTACTGTGTAAGAATCTGAAATTTTTTTATGGCAAAAATAATTGCTAGATCCATTTTTGTCAATTTGGTTGTAATTTTTCTCTGCTGGTAGCAGAGAACATGAAGCATGGGCCATGGCCCTCATGTAACCATTCTCGTATTTATGTAGAATTACTGCTCTGATACCAAACTCACTGGCATCTGAAGCTAATAGAATCTCAATGCAGGATCGAAATGTGCTAAAGACAAATCTGATGTTAATATTTTTTTTAATTTTGTCGAATGCCTTCTGACAATTTTCAGACCAATTCCACTTTAAATCTTTTTTTAGTAAATTATTTAGTGGCGCTCTTACCTTGTGCATATTTGATATATAAATCTGATAATAGTTTGTAAGTCCAAAAAAATCTTGTAAGGTAGACCTATTTGTCGGAGGGGGCATATTTTTAATCATATCTGCCCTCGACAGATCTGTTCAATGATCATTCTTATCAATAATTTATCCTAAGTACTTAATTTTAGGCAAGAAAAATTTGCACTTCTCTTCACTCAGTTTGAAACTGTAATCTCTTATTTTTTCAAAAACATATTTCACATGCTCAACATGCTGATCTCAGGATTCACTCTTAATTAATATATCATCCAGGTAGGCCACTGCAAAATCATTCTCTGCAAGCATTTTATCCATCACTTGTTGGAACATAACCGGAGCAACTTTTATGCCAAACGGGAGCTGGTTAAATTTGTACAGACCTTTATGGGTATTAATTGTTAGTAGCTTAGTACATTCATCTTTCACTATTATTTGTAAGTAAGCATCAGAAAGATCTAATTTTGAGAACAATTTACCACCATTTAGTTTCGGGAAGATTTACTCAGAGCTAGATAATGTGTAGTTATATTGTCTTAAACATTTGTTTAGTCTCATTGAGAAATCTGCACATACACGAATTTTATTGTTCTTCTTTTTTACATACACTGTTGGAGATCTGAATAGTTGATCTTTTCAATCACTCCCATTTTTTCCCTTCTGTCTAATTCTTTGTTCACTTATTCCAGTGCTGCAAACGGTACAGTGCATTTGAGTTTGAAAACTGGTAATGAATTTTCTTTTACCTGAAATTTTGCTTTCAATTTATTGCAACTAACCCAACACGTCTGAAAAAAAAACACATCAGGGAACAACCTTTTCATTTCTGTTTATAAATTTTCTGACTCTGTATTTGAACTGGTGCACAACCTCATTACATTTTTACCAAAATTATTTATATGTAAATCCCATAAGTCAAACAGCTCTATCCAGTCAGTTCCAAAAAGGTTGCTTGTATTTTTTAATACACAAGCTTTTGCTTTTATAGTCTTACTGTGGAATGTAACATTACTGATAATTTTGCCTTTAAAAATTTATTTATTCCTTGAGACTCCACATGCAATCTTCAAAGTTTCTGTATTGTAGGTTTCCCAATTGTTTTCCATGTGTTTTTATTAATTAGGGTAATGTCACTACCTGTATCTAACTGTAATTTTACATTTGTATTATTAATTTTTACATACACAAATTTCCTTTGAGTCTTGTTTGTATTTTTTGTCGCTGTTAAACTGTTTCCACGATTTTTTCTGTTGAACCATTCCCTAGGTTTTATTTTACAGTGTGATTCTTTATGACCTATCTTACCAAACTTGAAGCATTTTCGGTTTTTATAAGGACAGCCAAATCTGTAGTGTAATTCTCCACATCCAAAACATGGGTTAATTTTCTGCTTTTCATTTCTTACTTTTGGTTGCCCTGCTTGTATATGAGAGTTAATTTTCTGCTTTTCATTTCTTACTTTCAGTCACACTGACTATATGAGAGAAGTTTCTCATTTCAATTTGCACCGTATCATGCCTTAGGTTTATTATTCTCTGGCATTCCTCAGATATTTCTTGTAGTGTTAGCTTCTGATTCTGTTCTAGTTTAGTCAGAATTCAGTTACAAATTTCCACATCTTTCTTTGCTGTTAAACCTTGCACGAAAATTAAGCATTTAAACATATTTGTTGTTAGTTCATTAATTTTTAATTTCTTGCATTCCCTATTAACGATTCCAGCGTATGTAATAAAATCTTCGTCCTCTTTTTTTGTAATATTCATGCATTGCCAAACGTGTATTAGATAAAGAGCTTTTTCACTGCAACCTTTGATAGAATATTTACCATTTCTTCAAAACAGACTTCACCTGGTTTCTTTGGTAATATGTAATTGCAATATTTCTCATGCTTGACTGGTGCCAACTTTCTCAACAAAAGTCGATTTTTCTTTTCCTCGTCTTGCAATTGGAGCATTCTTCACTAAAAATTTCCTCATACCTTCTAAAGTAAGCAAGAAAGATGGAGTTTGCAACCATGTCAAGGGTTAACAAACTAGATGTATTTTCTATTTCCTTCTGTATCAATTGTACTAACAGTTACTGTTGCTGTTGTTGTTGCTACTGTAATTGAATTACTGAAGCTAGTAAACCTTCCATGTTCCAACAACAATCTGTCCAGTATGAGCTTCGAATAATCTCATCACCAAAAGTGTTATAACATGGGTATACACGTCTGGTATGAAATAGCATTACACAAATAAATACTTGGTTGTGGTTATCTAAAAAATAACCTATCTCAGAAATATATGTTAACACAGAACGCACTCCATACTACTTGAATGTAGGTACTATACTCAGTATTCACTGTACTACTACTGACTGTTAAGCCAACATATGTCAAACTAACACGGTAAACCAATACAGTCGGACTAACACTGTCAAACTATGCTCTTGACAGTTCACTCAGCTCTTATTTATTGTAATCGGTTAGTCCAACTTCAGTCATGTGGGGGTGTTCAGAATTCTTCCATAACAGTCAACTTGATGCTTCTGTAATTTCTTTTGGCTTTGTAGCCATTGATGATGATACAGCTATGCCAATCATGGCTGTGACTGTAATAAAATCTTCCTGATTTACTATGCTCGTAACTAGTGCATGTTCCAATTTGCCAAACATTTCAATCATCTCAGCAACTGTACTCTCATATCTTAAATTGTTCTATCAACTGTACTGCTGCAAGTCTACTTGGAGTAAGACCTCTTTCTCTCATGTACACTCCTCATTCAACAACCTTTTATAATAGTGTTTCTGTCTCTTAATCAGTGTTCAGTACATATGTGCCTCTTTCACTCTGTACATACCTCTCCCTAATGACATTGATTTTCCCCAGCACACTGTCTTGTAATCTAGAATGCCTCTGGTCCTCTTCCTGTTTCTAGTATTCTTTGGTAGCTATTTGGTGTCACTTTCTGTTTCCCTCTTCCAGTCTTGTCTTTCTAAACATGTCTCTTCTCTATTATAACTCTACCTCACTATTTCACTACCATATCACTTTCAATTTGGTTGGGGGCTTTTCTTTGAACACAGATTTGATCAGCAATCCTCAACAGATTACTTTAAAGAAATTTCCGGTTTTGCTCCATTTTATAAATCTCTATCTCCTCTTTTCTGTCATAAGCTACAAAATCTCTGGATTTACAACCAGCTGAAGGCACTCTTAACTTCCAATGTCTTCTCTTTTGAAGTTGCTTTTTGTTTCTACTAATAACTATTTATACAATGGGTGTTGATCTTTGTCAATTTTGTAAATACATTAGCAGGAAAGCAAAAACATCTGTACCACATTCACAGCCTATATCTCATTCCAATACAGCATCACACTTTGTATTCAGGCGTCATACACTCTGCCTCTCTTACTCTCACTCTTTGATACTAGAGCTCACAAAGTGCGTAACATAAGACAAATATATGAACATGCATGTTCCACATACATGTACATCCATAAAATATATGGAGTTGTGCAATAACAATTCTTCCCCAAATTCTATAAATTTTTTACTTTTTAATTTTTTAGAAAATTTCTTTTTATCTTTTATCTTTTACTTGTTTCAGTCATTTGACTGGCCATGCTGGGGAAATGCCTTGAATTTTTAGTTCAATTGACTCCAGTGCTTCTTGTTTAAGCTTGGTACTTATTCCATTAGTCACTTTTAACAAACCACTAATTTACAGGTATGTAAACACACCAACACTGGTTGTCAAGCAGTGGGTGGGGGACAGATACACACACACATATATATGATGGGCTTCTTTCAGTTTCTGTCTACCAAATTCACTCACATGACTTTGGTTGGCCTCAAGCTATAGTAGAAGACATTTGCCCAAGGTGCCATGCAGTGGGACTGAACCTGAAACTATGTGGTTGGGAAGCAAGCTTTTTACCATGCAGCCCCCCCACACACACACACACAATGGGCTTCTTTCAGTTTCCATCTACCAAATCCACTTACAAGGCTTTGGTTGTCCTGAGGCTATTGTAGAAGACTTTTGCCCAAGGTTCCATGCAGTGGGTCTGAACCCAGAACCATGTGATTGGAAAGCAAACTTCTTGCCACTCAGTCATGCTTGTACCTTTAGAAAAGTTCTTTGGCTTTCCATATTTTAAACACTGGAGATTATAATGATTCTGCAAAAAGAATAAAAACACAAATTCTATGTTTTTATAATCACTAAATTTAACTCTAATGCTAACCTTATTCTCAGTTTAATGATTAATACTAAAAACTTGAGCTATTTCTCAGTTGGATTTTTGAAATTGATACTGGCTACAATTACATACTCTTTACTCTTTTATTTGTTTCAGTCATTTGACAGCGGCCATGCTGGAGCACCGCCTTTAGTCAAGAAAATCGACCCCAGGACTTATTCTTTGTAAGCCTAGTACTTATTCTATCGGTCTCTTTTGCCGAACCACTAAGTTATGGGGACGTAAACACACCAGCATCGGTTGTCAAGCGACGTTGGGGGGACAAACACAGACACACAAACATATACACACACATACATATATATATATATATATATATATATATACATATACATATATACGACAGGCTTCTTTTCAGTTTCCGTCTACCAAATCCACTCACAAGGCTTTGGTCGGCCCAAGACTATAGTAGAAGATACTTGCCCAAGGTGCCACGCAGTGGGACTGAACCCAGAACCATGTGGTTGTTAAGCAAGCTATTTACCACACAGCCACATGTAAACTCTTCTACAATTTTTCTCTCTGGCTTTAATTGTGTTTTATCAAATTAAAATGACAATCCAATACCTCAAATTCAATTCTATATTTCTGAAATGAGGAATTTATATATAATGTATACTGTTCATAAAGATTGACCTATAAGAACCCTCTGCTGGCACCACATAAAAAGCACCCGTGCCAGCTTCACATAGTAGTACTTGTGGTGGTGCCACATAAGGGCACTTGTGCTGATGCTATGTAAAATGTATTCATGCTGGCGCCATTTAATAGCACCTGTACCAGCGTCATGTGAGAGCACCCATGCCAGTGTCACATAAATAAAACACACTCAGCACACTCTGTAAGGTGGTTGGCATTAGGAAGGGCATCCAGCTGTAGAAGCCAAGCCAACTCAGACTGGAACCTAATGCAGCTCTTCTGCTTGCCAGCTCTGGTCAAACCGTCCAATTCATGCCAGCATGGATGTTTAAAGATGATATTGATGGTGGTGGTGTCCTTATTTTGATTGTTGCTTTCACTACATTTGTACACGCCAGCCTTCTTCAGGTGTCTTGTGTTGAACTTGGTTGTTGTGTCGGAATTTCAAACCTAAGCCTTCAACGCTGAACACCTGAAGAAGGCTGGAGCATACAACAGCCAAAATGTAGTGAAAGTAACAATCAAGATGAGGGTGTCAGTCTGACTAATATAAACAGTATACATAGCACAGAGTCAAGGCATGTGGCTTAGTGGTTAGGTTATTCGGCTCATGATTGCAAGCTCATGAGTTCAATTCCTGGTGATATGTTGTGTCCTTGAGCAAGGCACTTTATTTCATGTTGCTCCAGTCCACTCAGCTAGCCAGTCTTGTCACACTGAATCTCTCTGAGAACTATGTTAAGGGTTCATGTGTCTGTGGAGTGCTCAGCCACATACATGTTAATTTTATGAGCAGGCTGTTCCATTGATTGGATCAACTGGAACCCTTGTCGTCGAAACTGACGGAGTGCCAGTTTGCATAGCACAAACTCATATATGTACCTACAAAGAAGCGAAAACATTTCTAATTTTAAAAAAAGTCTAGGGTAGCTAAAAACCTTTTGTAGGTCACTGTTTGTGTGTATGTGTGTGTGTGAGAGAGAGAGAAAGAGGTGTTTGAGTAGGTAGTTCCATGGTTCTGTGTCCAATGTAGTGAAGAATCGGGGGGGGGGGATAATTTTTTTACACCTTTAGTTTACAATAATCTAAATTTATTTAACCTTTTAGCATTTACATTATTACTCTGTCAAATGTAATGTTTCTTTATCCCCATTGTTATGAATAAATCTCATAACTTTAAAACTTTGATGATGTGTGTGTTTATTTTTAGAATGACACTGTAAAATAGGTGTGAGAGCCTGGATCCGGTCAGTTTGAAATATAACTAGTAAAATATTTGGGCCAGATATATGCAGCTTAAATGTTAATGGGTTAATGCTTCACATTTTCTTCAATATCTATATCTAGAGACATTTTTGCATTGTTGCGCTTCATGAGTATGGAGGACTAACATATGATTGTTAGAATTATTATAATAGCTGTTTGTGTTACTATTTTATCATTATTATATTCATTACTAATATTGTTATTATCATGCTATTATTGTTGTCATCTTTATTATTAATCTTGTTATCATTATTATTGTTGTTGTTGTTAGTATAATTAAAATTATTGATACCTACTCTTTCTCTTAACATTAATGATAGAAATAACTAGATTCTACATACACTGACCCGAAAACCCAAAACAATACCTCATCTGTGTGTTTATAACCATTCATACTCAAACTTCTTCCAACTACTAAACATTGACCCAAATGGCATTCCCCAACTCCTTATTTTTCCAGCTCTCAACCCCCCCCCCTCTATCCCTTCCTTCTACAGGGAAGCAGTAACAGATGCCAATATGCTATATTCAACACCCACTGCTAGTGAGAACAACTCATTGAAGCTCCTACACAAAGTGACCACCCCTTTTCCCCTTAACAGTAGTTCTCAACCATTTTTTGTAGCTATGGACCCCTTTGATTCCTATTTTATTGGGGTGGACTCTAAAATACCCTATTATTATATTTTATGATTAAATATTATTAGAGATTGTATAAAAGAAATTAAAACATTTTCTGTATTGTAGAAATAGAACCAGTTTATTGTACATAATTTTTAATGAACAAAATCTTATATGGACCTTCAAGGGTCATATGGACTTCACTCGAGAACCACTACCCTTAACCTATCATTTGGTTATCCACTATATTGTTCTGGTTCACTTTGGCTTTGAAGAAATACAGGATCTATTTCAAAACGGGGGCACCAGTATTTTCTTAACGAAACACTTTGAAACTTGGGACACTGGTAGAACGTGTCATATAAAACATCTTTTACTCTTAGTCTTCTTAACAAAAAAACGTACATCGCAAGTTATTCCATGTTAAAGTTGTCGTATTTCTGTAATTTCAACCAATCACTGACGTCTATTCAGCTGAATAGAGTTACTGCTGGGCGGTCATAAAAATGTTATTCCCTGTGACATATTTCATCCGGTTTAATCGTAATTTATACGCATATATTGTTTATATAATAAATTACGCTGTGCGTATCTATGTGTGTAACAATTTTAGAGTTCAGATTCTAGAGTTAGGGTTAGGGTTAGGGTTAACAGTCTAGTTAGGGTTAGAGTTAGGGGATTAATACGATATACACCGTTACAGCGCTAACTGTTTTCAACTGAATAGACGTCAGTGATTAGTAGAAATTATCGAAATAAGACAATTTTTTACATGAAATAAATTCGAATACAAAAATGTTTTTCTGTTCTATAACACAAAATAGATAATTATACGAAGTTTGAAAGTCTTTCGGTACCAAAAACACTACGTAAAACATAAATGAAAACTGGTGCCCCCGTTTTGAAATAGATCCGAAATACAAGTATGTATTAAAACAATTGTATGATTAAAAGGCATCACCTTGTTAATATGTATAATTATACATACAAAGAAAGTATTGGGGTTGATTTGTTTGACTACCTACCACAACTACTGCCAAGGCTTTGGTTGGATCGACACTGTAGTAAATGGTGTCACACAGTGGGACTGAAACCTGAACCATGTGAGTGGAAAACAAACTTCTTACCACACAGCCACGAGCCAAGAGTAATAATTCAAGGTAGCCAATGGCATGTATTTGAACAACAAAGATGAATAAGGGTAAATGAAATATCAAATAAGATAAATTCTTGATTTATTGAAACTTTCTGCTTCCAAAGAAGGTAGAACAATTAATTGCTTGGCAGTAATTGAAACCAACTCTAAAACAAGAAGAAGTAATCTCAGGAATCAAGAATCTCTGAAAGTTGATATACTAAGGAAAAGACAGTTTGATTATCCAGAGACAAAAGAACAACTGTTGACATGTTTCTTCCTCAACAGCTGTCATCAGCATAGCAGTTGCCATGATGTGTGTGGCCCCATTTTAATGTTTGGCTCTTAAACTGATATGTGCATTGAGATATATTTGAGTTGTATGTGGTGAAAATCCCTTTGTATAGAAATAGTATCTAGAAAATGACTTGGGTTGTGTATTGTGATTCATGTATTTTGGCAGTATCCCATATATATTTCAATAACATTGTTATTAATAGCTAATTGGCATAAGACATAAATTCAAACAATTGAGTGTTTTATGAGTACATTATATGTAGAGTAGAAGCTGATGCTTGTGTTGTACCTGTTAGCAAGATTACAATGATTAACCGAATAATTTTTTTTTTTTTTCTTTTTTGGTATGTGGTCCCAGGGCGGCAGTTACATGGTACTGCATTGTGGGGATTATTCTCAGGAATGGAGGAAGTAATACTGTCTAAGGAGAGGTTAGAGATAGGGGTAGATTGGTCCATGTTAGTAACATTATTATTATTTCTATCATTTCTATTATTTATCTTACCTGTATTTGTGGTGGAGGTCAGGATACTAGTATTCGGGATAGTGTCGGTACGATTGGTTGGGTCTTTGTTATGGTCTGAAGCAGTGTTTCTCAACCTTTTCACCCTTGGTAACCCTTAAAATAAATTATATGTCTCAAGGAACCCCTGCACAAAGAAATTATATACTATATCTCTCTCATATATTTTGCATTGTAGTTCACGTGGTAAATATCATGAATATATATATATATGTGTGTATATATATATATGGTTGTTATATTTTTTGATAACATAATAGGTTAGATAGGATGATGTCTATATTACAATAACCAATAATATGTTGTGCATGTATAGTAATATTACGATCATGAAATTAGCATTAGCTTATCTCACTCTTTCTTGTTGAACCCTAGGATTCCGGGGAAACCCCAGTTGAGAAACGCTGGTCTAAAGTATTGGGTTCAATGCTGGAGCTATGTATGTGTTAGGCGCTAGTGTATTCAAGAGTTGTTTTGGTGTATATTTTGATAGTAGAGAGAATCTTTTCGTCTATTAGAGGCTGTTATAATAGACTCTAAATTGGGCAGGGAAAAGTAGGATAGCTTTAAAGTAGATCTATTAAAGATAGAGTAATATTTATGTTGCCAAGAGAAGTTGGAGTCTAATATATTAAAAAAGGATTTGGCTAAGTTCTTAACGTTTAATGAGAAGAGAGACGTATACCATAGAATAGAACGTCCACCACTTTTTTTTTTTTTTTTTTTTTGGTTGCCCATATTTTTAGATATTAGAGGCAGGTTATAGGGCCCATTATTGCTAGCTGTTTTTGATTTTGATTAGTGTTATGTGTGTGGGTGCTAAGTTGTCTTAATCTGTGTTCTCCCAGGGTTCTAGTATAGTGCACATATAGTCTGTTATAATTATGATGGTTAGCATGTCGTGGTGATATAACTTGAGATATATGTTGTTTGAGCCTAGTATTAGTGATGTATTTTATTTGTTGGGAAAAGCCAGAAATTTGGAATTGTGTAAATGTATGAATTTTAAACATACACACACACACACACACAGAGAGAAAATCTACCTTTTATAGATAAGATACGTATTACAATTATGTATATTTTAGTACATGAAAATTGTAATATATTTTATATGGAAACTCATTTATATTGATTTCAAATTTTGGCACCAAGCTAGCAAGTTCAGGCAGAGGATAAGTTGATTACATTGACCCCAGTGCTCTACTGGGACTTACTTTATCAGCTGTGAAAGGATGAAAGGCAAAGTCGACCTTGGCAGAATTTGAACTCAGAACGTTAAGGCAGATAAAATGCTGCTAAGCATTTTGCCCTGTACAGTAATGATTCTGCCAGCTCTTTGCCTTAATGCTTTTGTTGTGATATTTCTGTTGAGATGCTCTGTGTTTCTTTCAATCAATTTTAAATATAACAAAGAATTTAGTAAAATCACTTAGTTATCATTAAGCTAGTGGCTAGGAACATAAATTGTGACTAAGGTTTGGTGGAAGATTTTAATTCAGAACTTTTGAAAACAAGACATTTGTACTACAGAGCCAGAGGTGGCTGCAGTCGGGTTGGTTTCAAAAGGGTTAATCTTTTAGCTTTTAAACCACCTATATCTGGCCAAAATAAAGTCATTGAAATTTAGAAGCTACAATATAACCCATGAATAATTAAAAACAATGTGAATAAATAAGCGTCACATATGACAGAGTAATCTGAATGCTAAAGGGTTAACTCATATTAACCATAGGAAGTATGTGCAGTGAACTATATTGAATAAAATATGTGTATTGTGATGTATATATATATTTCATTGTAATATCTTTAAATGTATTAAAGTATGTCGTAATGTATTAAATGTATGTCATAATGATGTTTTTATTATATTTGTATGGAATGCATGCTACACTGATTATTGATAGTATACACTACTTTTGGTAAATGAGCTTTGATCATAACGTAGCTTGGCTATGTATGTTTTTTAACAAATATATGGAAATGTATGGTATGTTGATGCATTTAGCAAATACCTGTTTTAGCTTGCTTCTTTTAAAAAGTTTTACGGTATGTGAGTATGTATATTCATTATTAAGATTAAAACAAAATGTTGTGATCTACAATTTCTAACTCTGCAGTGGTTTTTATTTTATATTTTACTTCCATTTGGTTTTCATTTTAGTTCTAATACAGTTCTTATACTATTTCATTGTATAGAAGATATTTTCAAACAAAGTTTGTGTGAAAATATACCATGTACACAAACACACACTCTTTTCCTCGCTGGTAGACAATCTTTGCTTGGTGTAACACCAGCACCAGGTACCTTATGTGCTGTTAACAGAGACCAGTCTGTTGGAAGCTTTTGGGTCAGGTTTGAGGATACTATTCTCCCCCTCTGGGGGCGGGGCTGTAAAGTGTCATGAGCTTTGCCTTCTCTCATATGTGTGTGTATGGGGAGGGGACAAAATTAGTAACCAGGGTAAAATGAGTAATTTCTGGTTTCTAGTTATTTTCTCCCTACCTGTTTGAAATCATTAAATCACAAGTATTGCATCATCTTTAGGAGTAAAAATTGGTCAGCATAGTTGCTGTCGTTGAAGTTGAGGGAGTCTGAAACATAGTGAAGTGACGGGTACTTTTTTTTTCAAGAAATTTTTCCTCAACTTTGACCTGATTGTAATAGAGGTTGCTAATAAAATATCTGGATAATTTGGGGTGTTTAACAATCAATATTCGTTTCTCTATTGGATTCCAAGTCAATTTTTCCTTAAGGTTCCAAAAAATAATGTCTAAAATGGGGTAAAATGAGTAATGAATAATTTCTTCTCTTTAACTGCATGGTATGTAAATATATCACAAACAGACACTCCAACACATCATGAAGAAGCTATAGAGAGTATTTTATGCTGAGGTTTTTTTATATTTCATCAAGTTTCATTAATTTCATATCTTGTGTCATTTTTCCCTGACCTCTTTCATTTGACCTAGATATTTTAATTTTTTTCTTTTTAATATTTTGCATTTCTGATGTCTATTGATGTGTATGAGTCTGTTTTCAAATGTTATTCTGGAGAATTGAAGCGGCAAATTTACCTTTCTTTGGCTTACTCATTTTGCCCCCGCCAAATTTGTCTTTTATATGCTCAAAGAGAACGGCAATAATTTTCTGAAATAGTGTTCAGATTATGTTATAATGTTTTTAATGCATTTAGGGAAGGCTATTTGCTTAGCTGATATAGTTTTTTCAGGCTTTGTGCCTTTATTATTATTATTATTATTATTATTATTATTATTATTATTATTATTATTATTAAGATGGCAAGCTGGCAGAATCGTTAGCATGCTGGGCAAAAATGCTTAGTGGTATTTCATCTGCCACTATGTTCTGAGTTAAAATTCTGCCAAGGTCAACTTTGTCTTTCATCCTTTTGGGGTCAATAAATTAAGTATCAGTTGAGCACTGGGGTCGATATAATCAACTTACCCTTTCCCCAAAAATTTCAGGCCTTGTGCTTATAGTGCAAAGGATTATTATTATTTTTATTATTAAGGCGGTGAGCTGGCAGAATTGTTAGCACGCTGGACAAAATACTTAGCGGTATTTCGGCCATCACAACATTCTGAATTCAAATTCTGCCGAGGTCGACTTTGCCTTTCATCTTTTGGGATCGATAAATTAAGTACTAGTGAAACACTGGGATCGATGTAATCGACTCGTCCCCTCTCCCAAAATTTTAGGCCTTGAGCCTTCAGTAAAAAGGATTGACTTTGCCTTTCATCCTTTAGGGGTCGATAAAATAAGTACCAGCTGAACACTGGGGTCGATGTAATCGACTCATGCCCTCTACAAAATTTCAGGCCTTATGCCTATAATAGAAAGAATTATTATTATTATTATTATTATTATTATTATTATTATTATTATTACTATTATTATTTTTAATAAGTTGGCAAGCTGACAAAATCGTTATCGCGCTGGACAAAATGCTTAGCAGTATTTTGCCCATCGCTACATTCTGAGTTTAAATTCCGTCAAGGTCAACTTTGCCTTTCATCCTTCTGGGGTCGATAAAATAAGTACCAGTTGAACACTAGGGTCAGTGTAATTGACTCATCATCTCCCCCAAAATTGCTGCCCTTGTGGGTTTGTGTTTGGGCTCCTGGAGATGCAGGTCAATACTATCAGGTGGTGTTGTTGGACGCTGGACCAATGGACCAATTAAACTGCTCAGGGTCTGGTTTGGTCCCAACCTCCATAAAGATAAGAACTGCGATGAGATGGTGAACATGGTGGCCAGTCTTACCTAGAAATGGGCTGAGAGTAAGCTGTCACTAAAAAGTCAGGCAAAGGTGGCGAATGCCTACATCACCTCTGTTATCATTTATTGTCTGAGCATCGTGCTTTGTCCCGGTTACTACTTGACCAGGTTGGAGCATCTCTTAATTAAATTCTTGTGAAAGGGACACGTTCCAATGGTTAGGTGGTCAATCTGTTGCCAGCACCCTCTGAGTGACAGATTAGGTTTGCCGTAGCTTCTAATGTGCAGACATGCTCTTAAGTTGCGTCACCTGCAATGCTTTCTGGATGGCAAGCGTGTGTGAGCTCCGTTTGGGAGGCACGTATTTCTGTAGTACGTCTCTTTGACAGAGCTGCAGTCCTGGGTGAAGAGAAGACCGAGACTGGGTGCTTGGCACATAAAAAGTCGTCAGGTGCTCACAGCTTCCTACCAGTTGGTCAGTGGGATCGGTGAATGTTCCACTTTAGAAATTTATAGAGGATTAGTGGCAGAGAAATGCAACGACATTCTTGGGGAGACTCTAGACATCGACGAAATCAAATTGGCCAGTCTGTTCCAAAGGACTTTCTGGTCGGGAACTATCATGGATACCTTCCAGCAATGCTACCAGGGTGGGAATTACTGATTCGAGATAAACTTTACAGGCATGGATGTCCTGTCAGACAGGCTTGTCCAAGATGCGTGAGGAGTGACGAAACCATTCTGCACACACTTGTTCCGTGTCTGGGCATTGCTGACTTGTAGGATTATGTCCAACAGCTGCTATCACGTGTCCATAGTGATGATTGCCCTGCTGCCCTCCTTTAATCGGGCAGGCAATGCAGTTTTCCTTTGCCTGGTAGCTGTGGTGAAAGAGGTCTGGTGGACGAGGCTGAAAGGCATGAGAACAAATACATTCCTCTTTAGTAGAGGTCTCATTGACTTCTTCAAATTTCACTTGAAAAGGAAATTGGGGGGGGGGGGGCGCAAGGGAAGTTGCTATTCTCAAGTGAGTTTATTGAAAGGTGAGTGAAAGTTGCAAAAATGGCAAGAGTGGATGGTACCTCTCTAAGTGTAGACCTGTGAATTGGAGAGGGCACTTACCCTTGGTATTCTGGGAGATCTTGGAAATGAGGTTCCTCGGTTACTCCTAGAAGTCATCCTATATCATGAGGACTACATCTCCCCCCCTTTTATGTTGAGCTTTGTATACTATATATATTTCCCTTCCTTTTCATTGTATACCGTGTATACTTTTATTTGTTTATTTATTTTATCATTTTATTATATATAAACTCCCATACTTTATATCTCTTTGTGTTGTCCCCCTCATCCTTCACCCTGGTGGCATAAAAGAAATCATTATTATTATTATATGTTTGACTTTTGCTTTGCATTTGTACAAGTCGGCTCCAAGTCTCACCCAGAGACCTCAAGAGACAACAAGTTAGAAGTTCATGTTGGTGTTATGCCTTGGGTGTCATATATTTGGTTTTGTATATAGTATTGTTCTCGAGAATGTTTAAGAAAACAAGAAAATTATGAGTTTGTTTAAAAATTTGAGATTGCATAGATAGTATTTTACATAGGATATGGGCAGTTCCCACGAGCACTATCTTTTGAATTTCTGCCATTTTGGGGTTTCCTGGTATCTGAGCTAGATAGCAATCAGTCCCTTTTGCTAGGACACCTATAACAACAGGTATTGTTTTAGTCTTCAGGTTCCACATTTTGCCAATTTCTATTTCAAGATCTTTATATTTGCTCAGTTTTTGGTAGGTCTTGACAGATACATTTATATTGATTGGGACAGTCATATCAATGAAGAGGTATGATTTTTGTCTGAAGTCTTTCAATATAATGTCTGGCCTATTTGCATCTATCTTTCTGTCAGTTTGAATGGTTAAGTTCCAGAGGAGTGAGATGTGATAATTTTCAAGCACTGGAGGTGGTTTGTGTTCCAACCAGTTTTTATCATGGGGCAAGTCCAGGTTTTTGCAAATTACCCAGTGAATATATTATGCTGCTCTATCATGCCTGTTGAGATACTCTGTAGGTGCAAGAAGACTGCACATGGAGACAACATGATCAATGGTTTCATTTTGTTGTTGACATACACGACATGTTGGGCAGCTGCTGTTCTTTAATATGTTGGCCTGGTAGTTTCTTGTAGGTAGGCATTGATCTTGGACTGCTATGATAAACCCTTCTGTTTCTGATTTTAAGCCAGAAGCCATTAACCGTTGATGGGTAAGGGCTTTGTCAACATCAGCATTATTAGCTCTCTTTGGGTATTTATTATTATTATTACTTAAAACGTCGCACAGTATCCAATGTCGTGATGTTGTTGATTGAAGATATTGTGTCTACCTGGGGTTTGTACAGTCTGTCAAGTCCACAACAAGGACCTCAGACAGACAGTACTTTACGCAATATGCATGCAGTCCCAAGTAATGCTGATTTTTGCAATACACCTAGATTGTAGGGTATTTCTGAAGTTTTCAGATGTTTTTTTCAGGTTGGGTGGTATTGAACCCAATGCTCCGATGACAATATGGACAACCTTTGACTCTCGTAGCTGCCACTTCTTGGCGATCTCAATTCTCAAGTCTCCAGATTTATATTATTATTATTATTATTATTATTATTATTATTATGGCGAGCTAGCAGAGTTAGCACACTGGGCGAAATGCTTCGCTGTATTTCTCCCGTTGCTACGTTCTCAGTTCAAATTCCGCCAAGGTCGACTTTGCCTTTCATCCTTCCAGGGTCGATGAAATAAGTATCAGTTCAGCACTGAGGTCGATTTAATCGACTGCACCCCTCCCCCAAATTTCAGGCCTCGTGCCTATAGTAGAAAGGATTATTATTATTATTAACAAGGTGGTGAGCTTAGCAACATTTCATCCGTCTTTACGTTCTGAGTTCAAATTCCGCCGAGGTTGACTTTGCCTTTCATCCTTCCTAGTTCGATAAAATAAGTACCAGTTGTAATCGACTGTCCCTCTCATTGCTGGCCTTGTGCCAAAATTTAAAATCATTATTAGTAGTAGTAATGATAATAATATACATATACATACGCACACATATACACATACATATAAATACATGTGTGTGTGTGTGCAGATAGACATTAAATTATCGAGTAGACGTTTGACAAGCCAGATAATTTATTAAACCTGTAGAGTAAATATCAACTGTATCATCAACAGAAAATTAGGAGAAAAAATGTAAGCAAATTATATTCTGTAAAGTTGCGAACGAGAAACAATACGAAAAGGGAAAACGACAATCAGTCTGTGGAAACATTGATTGAAAACCTTGCTGAAGATTACGCTTAAAGTGAAATTGCATGCCAATACTGTTTTTTCATGGACGCAAAATCACTTTCGTATTAAAAATCGATCGTTAGTTGATCGATCGTTCTGAAAAGCAAAAGGGTTTGGTCGTAAATACTAAAAACAAGCACACATCCTGAAAAGTCAACTTTCATTACTATTCAGTGACTGCAAAACCATGCTAGTGTGTTTCACCAACCAAATCTTTATCGGATTTTGGTATTCGATATTTGGGGGAGATGCTTTATAGATTTCTCAGCACCTCCTTATTAACTTCCCATCTCTTGTCCTTTTATAAATGCCGGCTTGACGGTCTTATATTATATCAGTTCTTAAAATCAAGTCAGAGATGGATAAAAATATCTACAATAGGTCAGCATTCTGTTCAATGGAGATTAGTATCTCATACTAGAAAAATTGTTATCGAACTCTCCTTGTGCATCACTTAATGTTCGTGAAAAGCAATCTTTTATTCTAACTATCAAAATAGCGCTGCTAAATAAATTAATAAAGAAATTGACAAAATCTTATCAAGCTAGTGAAAATAATATTTAATGATCTTCATTTCTTTTTCATGCTTGTTTCATACTCTGTCATCATTCTATTTGAATTCTAGTTTTCATTTTGTGAGTCTAAAAATGCAGTGTTTGCGTGTAAAAAAAAATGCATTCATTGTGTGTACTCGTGTTCATTATGTAATGACTTTCATTTCTCTTAGAAAAAGTATTCATTAAAATTTAGAATACACATTAATTTCTTCTGGCGGGACGCAAGCGTCTTTGTAAGAATGATATGGTTGAACAATTCAGCTGCAGTTGGATATTTATTTCAGGATTTTAACTCGGAAATGTTAATGTAGCTAAATATATAGTATGGAAATAGCTCGTCTGGTTATTTAATTAATCATTTGCGCCACTTCACTTAATCTAATAATAATTGTCCTTGTTGCATGGCAAATAGTACTGAAGTGACTGACTGGAGACTAGGGGGTTATCCAGACTGTCTGGACTGTTGCTATGTAGGAGTGTAGTGGAAGTTAAGGCAGGTTTCATTCATTTTGCAGCCTGATTTTTATATATAAGATCAAAAGCTTGTTCGTGCATTTCATATTTCCTTGGGCCAGACAGAAAAGTATTTCTATAAAGAATTGTGTCGTGTACTGAAGCATTTGATGTTGACATGTTTGTATGTAGGTGGGCAATGTTGTCAGTCAAAATTCCAGTAAATTGCAGCTACAATTTATATGGTATCCTTGGTTCCAGACTTGTGCCAGATTATCCGTTTTTTAGTGGATTAGCGGAAGACATAAAAATAATCCGGAATAAAATACTAGTAGACTGCTGCCAGGTTAAACTTCTTTTCTTTTTTTTCGTTACTGAATCTTCACGGCACCCGTTTCTTTATTCACTAGAAAAACATTATAAAGGTGGAAATATGCTTCCAATCCTTCAGCTGTAATAATGTGAAGGTGCAACTATTTAAAGCAAAGTCTAATGCCGTGCTCTAACTTCCTAACCACCGGTACCCTATCTAGAAACATAACTAAAGGGCATTACTTTTTCCATATTTAATAACGAACCATGTAATTCACACTCTGGAAAATGTATTTCTGTAAAATTTCCGAGGGTTCCATTTCACCCCACCCTGTTTTCCGGACCCAAAAAGGGTCACCGGAATTCATTCAACGAAAAAAAAAAAAAAAAATCCAATGCATAGGCACAGGAGTGGCTGTGTTGCTTACCAACCACATGGTTTCGGGTTCAGTCCCACCGCGTGGCACCTTGGGCAAGTGTCTTCTATAGCCTCGGGCTTATGAGTAGATTTGGTAGACGGAAACTGAAAGAAGCCTGTCGTATATATATGTATATGTTTGTGTGCCTGTGTTTGTCCCCACACCATCGTTTGACAACCGATGCTGGTGTGTTTACGTCCCCGTAACTTAACGGCTCGACAAAAAGAGACCGATAGAATAAGTCCTGGGGTCGATTTGTTCGACTAAAGGCGATAATCCCTCTTTTTTTCCGAACAAAAATAAGGGGTTTGCAGCATATTAGATTCCACGCCAAAAATCCGAGTTTTTTTGTTTTTTTTTTCTTAGCGAAAATCGTGCGGGTGTGCTTCCCAATGGGGGTGGAGGGAGTGAAATTTCCAAGGCTTCCACCCCTCCCAAGAGGTCACCGGAATTCATCCAACAAAAAAAGAAATTTCCAATGATTCCGCAATTGAAGGGGGGAGTCCCCTTTTTTTGCTGAGCAAAAATAAGGGGTTTCTAGCATATTAGTAGGTCCGGGTACTTGATACCACGCAAAAAATCAGGGTTTTTTTTTTTTTCTTTCTTAGTGGAAATCGTGCGGGTGAAAGTATCAAATAATACCCAAAGGTGTGTTGCGAAAAAGTTGTTAGTTGATAGTCACGAGAAATTTAAGTGTCCTCACGGAGTTGTGTCCGGATTAAAAGAAGTATTGGACCACCAATTGCCTGGAAATCGGTGGTGTATATGTATAAGCATAAATCACAATTTGTGAGAGGGTCGGAATACCTAATGTTGAATAGAACTCGTTGATACTTATCGTCTATGTTTCATGCTCCGACAACAGAAATGAAGTGATCGACAATGGTTTTCGTCTGTGCTTCAAAGGCAGTTAGTCAGTAGCAGACAGAAGTTTAAGAGGTACTTAATATCTGCTACTCTCGGCGTTTGTGGCAGGGCCAGAATATCGAACTTGCTAAATTCTGAATTGAATGTTTCATACGTATGTAGTGATATTCCCGGTCCTATGAGCAGTTTTAGAAACTTGAACATAGAGGGTTTGATAATATTTATATAAACTGCTTGTTTGGTAAGCTCACCTCATGCAAAATATGAGATTTTTAAAAGCTGTCTCAAATAGGTGATCAAAGTCCTCTATTTCATTCAATATGCCCCACGCGTATCTTAAGAAGCCTGACTCTGTTATAAAAACTAAATGGTGAATGTGTTTGTGACCGCCCCCACTGCTTTTGAAATTTCATGATATAAAAAGGGGAACTTGACATGACGATCAGTCGGACGCTGACACTCGTTGATGCTGCATCGAAGAGGCCAGGGAATAGAAGAAAGAAGACATGCACCCAACACCAGAGCTGAAGACACCTCCGAAAGGAGGGGCCCCGCCACGTCAAAACGGTAGAGGAGTAGGGGCCGAAACCGGACGTGGTTCCTCCTGATGATGTCTTGAGCTAACTGGATCCTATAAAGGAGCTGTTGTGGTAACAGACCACGAAACATGGTTGAAATTCCTCCGTCGGCTCAACAGCGAAAGCATTTTTAAAACCAAAAATCAAATTATCAAAAGAAAAATATTCACATTTGTCATCCATGACACGCAATCTTTTCTACTCTAGGCACAAGGCTCGAGATTTGGTGGGAGGGGTGCAGTCGATTAGCTCGACTTCAGTACGCAACTGGTACTTATTTTATCGACCCCGAAAGGGTGAAAGACAAAGTTGACCGCCGAGCATTTCGCCCGGCGTGTTGACGATTCTGCCTGCTCGCCGCCTTATCCACGACACGTAATGGTATTAACTCAAGAAACCAACATATATAAACATTCGCCGTTAAATATGTGGTTGTGTATGTATGTGTACACACACATATCTTTTATCTTTTACATATTTCAGTCATTGGACTGCGGCCATGCTGGGGCACTGCCTTGAAGGGTTTAGTCGAACACATCGACTCCAGTACCTTTTTTTAAAACCTGGTACTTATTCTGTTGGTTACTTCTTGTCGAACCGTTTAGTTACGGGGATGTCAACAAATCAACACTGGCTATAATAGAAGACACTTGCCCAAGATATCACGCAGTGGGACTGGCACTTCCTGTTTCGCCTACCGGCTCCTTCAACCACTAGTTGAACAAACCAATATGCATAACTTGAAGTCCCAGATCCTCACAATAAATTTAGCTCAACTCTCATTTAAGAATCACACCGTAAGTTCAGTTGTTGATCTTAAAAGCGTTTTTAAATAACTATTTTAACATATATGCGACACGCGCATACATACATGCATGCATACATACATACATACATACATATGCGCGCAGGCACGCACGCACGTAGGTGCTCAAAAGATTCAGAGGTTCGCTTTCATCATAGCTTTGGATCGAACCAAGCTTTGTAAATGACAGTGAATACAGGTAAAAACTGTGCAGGACCTACCAGATGGATTGCACATGCAATTTAAGAGTCCAGCTTTATCATACACTGTGTGAAGCTGGTTCTGCTTAAAGATTGCATTGAGTTACACGTGTCTGTTGAATAATACTCAGTCACTTTGAATCTAATTCAGTGAGCACTTAGTTAAGCGACGGAGATCCTTTTTACATGTCACACATACACCTTCTCGGACCTCAGTCTCTTAACCCGACGTAGCATCGTGGATGTGACAGCTAGTGATTGGAAAGATGTACCAGCACTTGGTTGGAACTCATTTTCAGCTGTGTATGTGTATAGCCGCAGAAATCCTTTAATGTTCGGTTTGGGATTGCCTTAAATGTGAGAATTCCAAAATCATAAGCGAGGTTAATTTGCCACTGCCTATTTAGGTATTTTTTTTTTCCATTTAAAAAAAAATGTCTTTATCTAGTCTGTTATTACACCTTATAAATATCGGTGACCTTACAAAACTTATTTTGCCGTATCACAAGACTCATTTATTATGTAGAAGAATGGAATATTACCGACAGCAATATGTTATTGGCACTTATACCATTAGCCATAGTGAAGATTTGAACTCAGAAAGTAAGGCCTCGAACAACCTCCTTATGTAATACATCTTTAGTCCTCATATCCTAATACGTATTATTTCATGGGCCGATTATTGATACCGATGTTTTTTGTCAAATTTAGAAGTTATGGGGATGACATTAAACTGTATCTAGTAATGGGATCCTGGTTCGGGAGTTGCAGGGTTTTGAGGCGTGTGGAGCCACTATTATTCACAGGTCTATTCCGACCCAGATTAGAAGCACCTGCCAGAGTCCTGGCTATGGGTTAAATATAACACGTAAACTACCAGGTGGTTGTTATCTATTTCGGCAAATGAACTTGTTGTGTCAATGGCGAATATTATCTACATTACTAAGTGGATGAACAGGCTACAAACTGTCAACAGTCAGGATCAACCATTTCAGTTAGCGAACTACAGCTTGCATGTATAGTCGTGTCATGAGGAAATAAGATGTTTCTGCTAGCGAAAGACCAGTGTGTCTGAAACCGAAGTTAGATAGGCAGACATTCATGCTTCATGGCTCGATCGAGACGTTTGGCATGGTAGAGTTAACATTGGTCCGGGCAAGTTGCCCGACCTGGGTGAATGAAACATACATTTGGACTGGGTCGCAAAGCTAACCTTTGTAAGAGAGAGAGGGAGAGAGTTGGTCATTTAATTTACTCTAGTATATTATTATTATTATATGTGCTTGTTTTCTTGATCCTTGTCTTAGCAGCATTTGAACTGAAGTACGGTACTTCACTGTTTCAACTACACTTACCACCCTCCAACATTAAGACTTGGAGGTGTGAGTAGCACCCGAAACGGACCAACTGAAGCGAACTTTACTTATGTCACGTCATCTGAGAATCCAAACCGGGTCTGCGACTGATTTTTAAAACTCGCTCTGCAACGACACTTGTCATATGTGATGTCTAACATTATCACAAGGCCAGAGATGGTAGAGAAGGATTGCTTAAAGTCGCTTCAATCGATTCTCAGTAAAGCTATTTATTTGCTACAGGGGAATTAAAGTCAGTCATGTCCTGAATGATTTGAATTCAGAACGTAAAGGGTCGAAACTAAATACTACAAGGTATTTTAGCCGAGCGCTCGGCCATGTCTACCCTTTTGACTCGTCCATGTGAAGATCAGAAATGCATATTAAGAATATCTTATTTGATGAAAACAATTTATTGTCTTAATTTTTTTTTCACCACTGAAGCTATTGCACGAATGTTTTGTTCGTCTTAATGTTTTCTCAAACAGATACAGTCCCGAGAGAGAGGTGCGGGTAATAAGCTAGCAAGACGGTCATGCTTTTCTCAAGGGCATTAGCGATGTAATTAAAGTGGAAAGCTGGACACGAACTTGTTTCTACTATGTAATCGTGATTAGTACTAAACAGTTTATTTTCCTTTGTTTTTCACTGTTCTGTACACGAAAAAAATATAAACTCCACACTTCTATTTCTGAATGTAAAGATTATTTTCTGCTATAAATCTATTTGAAATCTTTCTTTTAAGCGGCCAATCAGCTGAGAGATCGATATTGTGTTTAACGCATACACAGTAGAGACACAAACATAAACACATATATTTAATATACGTCTGCGTGTGTGTATGTTTGTATGTATCTACATATATATATATATTTGTTTATTTATTCAACATGGCTGACGATAAACGAAAAAGCTATCCGTTGATGTTTAAAAACAGTGTCCTTAAAATGCTTCGTGAAAACAATGGAAACGTAGCTAAAACTGCTAGGGAATGTGGTGTACATAGGAAAAATATTCGGCGCTGGAAATCTCAAGAAGCTTTGATTTCGGACACGGTTCAAAATCGTAAGATGAATGCCGGATTTCGACGAAGGATACGGGATCGAAATTTAGTTCTTCTGGTATATATTTTCTTTATTTCTTTTTAAACATTCATCTTTACTTCCAGACAAAAAAGAAAAATATATATATATATATAGTAATAATGATTATTACTGTTAGTATAATGATAAATGACACGAGTAATTTATATTGGAGTATAATAATTTCTTTATAATGAACCGGTAAGGTAGATGCGTGTATTTATGAACCACGACGTTTTTCAAATTACGAACGTCAAAAGTAAACATTAATAGTCTCATGTGCTTATCTGATACATGTGTTTGTGTATGGTGTCCTCTTAGTTTACATGTACTTTCGTTTTTACAACACACCCACTCATTTTAAAAAAATTATATATATATATATATATATACTTTTATATATACTTGTATATGTATATATATATATATATATATATATAGGAGGGGCCTGCGAAGGTCATGGGGCACGACAACAACTTCCTCCAGACCAAACTACAAAAATAAACAAATAAAATTTTTAAAAAAAACTGATTAAAAAATATGACTAATTTAATTTCTCAGTTTTATTTAGTAACAAAACCGAATGTTTTATCGATTAGAATTACAGAATATTTATAGTGTAGCAATTAATACGAATTGTCTAAAATGTGTCCTTATCGGAAAATCGAAAAGTAAACACAGCTTATCAGACCTTTATCTGTTTTTTTTTTTTTTTTTTCATTGATTTCCACAACTACCCTCATTTCGTCTGCTTTTTGAGTCGACATCGGTTCAGTTAGTTAAACATGAACACTGGGTGATTAAATAATGGTGATAAACGTTTGTATTTGCGGGCAAACAATTTTGACCGGGTTTATAAACTTTTTTTCTGGATTTTTTTTCTTTTCATTTAGTTAAAATATTCAAATGGAAGTACGGATATCCTTATAATGAAGAAAGCTGCTTTGTATTTTAAATGTAATTTACGTGTGTGTGGATATATATATATATATGTATATATAACATATACACGTGCGAATTCACGTACAGTGTGTTTATGTGCATACGTTCCTGATGGAAGTATTTGTATATATGTACAAATGTAAAGATTTCATATAGCCAGCCTTGTACTGGGACGGCTATAGTCGGCAGTGGTTGTGTGTGCATACGAGAGGCATGTGCTTTTATATATATATATATATATATATATATATATATATATATATATATATATATATATATATATATGTGTGTGTGTGTGTGAGAAAGTTGGTATGTATACATAGTGTTTCGATGGTATATGAAATAAACACTGGATTCCGATGCCCTGTTGTGAAGCAGTTTCGGAGCTAATGCTCTTAAAAACATGTACATATTCTCTTCCTATATAGAACCGCTTACATTTTCTGTCGGTAGTTAAAATTATTTTAAAGCAGATATCTGATCCAATTATCAACATTGTTGAATGAATTTTCCTGAATAATAACAAACTCTTTGGAACTCAGATATGTTTTCTCCAAGTACTACCTTCCTTCACGAGGCCAGTGGAGTCATCTTTACATGTAGCATGCAAAATCGAGCCAGTGAGGAAGGCCCTATGCAGTCGCCCAAACTGCTAGAAATAGCAACCATTTCGCCCTCGAATCGCACCGTAACACCAAAAAATTTTTTAAAAAATGGTGGAATAATATGATCCTGTGTGCACTCTGTCTGAAAAATATGTTGGATAAAAATAATTACGGCTGGAATGATTTTAATTATAAATCTGCCTGCTTCATCAGGGTTGATTTGAAGCTAAACGTTTGCTAAATCAGACTGTGCTATTATAGATTTATTAGATTTAGCATGTCTTGGTTCCCGACTGAATGACTCTTATCCGAGATTTGTTTGGGCATCAAAAACTTTTTTATACTAGCACTAAACAATGATAGAACCAACAATTCCTGTAACAGGGATTTGCATAGGTCTATTCCTAGAAATACATGAAACTTCAGACGCAGGTTTCTTCTCCCAGTCAAAACCATTCCTATACACGCGCGCGCATGTATATATTCCTTAACAACACCGCTGCTTTAAAAATACGCACACACACACAAGTTTGGTACAACAAACAGGAGAAATAGAACTCAATACTTGCAAATATGTACATTTTAATTATCATAAAACTACAAGGCTTTGAGTCATTTTTGTAACTTTCTGCTAGTTAAAAATAATAGTATATATATAAAAAAGAAAGTGCGCGCGTGATGCTGTTTGTTGTTCGTCGAATGCACAGGGCTCGAAAGGCCCTCTGCATTCTTTCATGTCACCTGGTATATAAGAAATCGGCTAAAATACTTAGGTACTAGTGTACTTAAGTAAGTACACTAGTATATTTTTTAGCCTGGGTTACAGGTGGCACTATTTGAGTTCAGAACGCACAGAGGCAAAAGCAGCTGCACCAAAAGCGTCTTGTCCTATGCTGTATTTAATCATCACCTTAGACTGGTACTTTTATTTATTGACTCTGAAAGAATGAAAAGCAAAGTTGACCTTGGCAGGATTTGAACGCTGGAATAAATGCTCTAAAGTTTCTTAGCCATTACAGAATTGACTCTACTCATTTGATTCCAGTTTTACACATGAGCGCATGTATGTTGTTTGTAAATATATGTATATGGTGTGTCTGTGTGTTTATATATAGGTATCTGTGTGTATGTGTATAATATATAATATGTATATATATATGTGTGTGTGTGTATAATATATGTTATACATGAAAAATGACACTTGAAAATTTCAGCTTTTAATTGAAAAAATTTTTTACCACTCTACTTTCACTATTGAATACTCTATTAGTGTTTACATTCAAGTATTTACAGACACACATGTGCCTACATACACACACACACACGTTTCGTTTATTTGTGCTTATAATATTTTTACAGAATCATGTTTTTAGGCACAGTCACACTGTGTGTCACTTTCGGGCATCAAGTGTCTTGTCATGCAATTTTTGGTTGATTAAAACCACCTCTTGAGTGAAATCTGATGGATAGAAATTGTACTGGAGCTCATTGTCAGTATTTATGTCCTGTAACTTATGGTTCAATAAATAGAGATAAAAATAAGTATTGGAATTCATAATATTGACTAAATCCTTGAAGTGGTGGTCAAGCCTGGCGACAATCCAATGACTGAAGCCAGAGAATGTGTGTGTGTGTGTGTGAGTGTACACACACCATATATAACACAGACCAAATCATTAAAATAGAATTTTTAAAAATGCAGAATGGCAGGCTCTAACTTGGGGAATTTTATAAGTTATAAACAGGTTGTAGTAAAAAGGAAAAGGTGTAAGATGTATGTGTGTGTATGTTTTTCATTATACTTTTCAAAAAGTACACCTAACTATACTCAATATTAATATAAAGTAACCCTTTGATAGACCACAGTTGCTGGTTGCTGTGTAATGATTATTTACATTTAACTGTTCTAACCATAAATGCTATTTACAGTGAGTCAATCCTTTTGCAGTCTTGAGTTGTTGAAAGCACTTAGTCTGACTACTACATATCACTATTTTAACTAAATCCTTTTGTCAATATGAAATAACAGAGAATGAACCCAGCCTTAATTCATATGAGTTTGCTGCAGAGAAAATTTGGGGTTCTGCCAGCATGAGAGAAATTTGGTACCATGCCAAATCCTATTTGGCATTATTTTAGCATATTTATTGATTTATGTTAATATTGGATATCTCTTCAGAATATTGATTTCTTACATTGGCACAAGGCCAGAAATTTGCAGGGGAACTGTGTAGTCTAGTGAACCAATCCCTGTACATGACTCATGCTTATTTTCTTAACCTTGTAGAGGTGAAAGGCAAAAATTGTTTCCCCAGGAATTTGAACTCAAAACATAAGAAATAACCACTAAACTGTGTAATGCATTTAGTCCAGTTTTCTGTTGCCTCAACATCCACTACTCATTGTTTTCTGCTCTACCACATCTTTATATATATATATATATATATATATATATATATATATAGTTTCATAATATTATCATCAACAAACGAAAATAAACATTTCATTGTAGGTTCTTACTCTCTTCACAAATGCAAGAGAATGAAAAAGCGGGAAGGAATGTGTTGGTGAAGTTTTTGATTTAGATGACTTTTATTTTGTTTTGTTTCTCAACACAGAATCTTATAGGTTTTTGCTTTAAATTTGACACAGGAGGAGAAACTTTTCTATACAGAAATATCTATATGCCTATGTGTGAGTGTGTGTATGTTTGTATTTAGGTGCAGTATGGTTGAATGGTCAAGAAGTTTGTTTTGCAATCACTATGTGGCATCTTAAGCAGTTGCCATTTTCTATAGCTTTGGGTTGACCAATTATATCTTATGAATGAAAATGGAGAGATGGAAACTGGAAAGAAAGTCATCCAATGAATTGTACCTGTAATTCAAAGGTACAACCTTGTCAAATGTGTCACTCTGATTCTGCATGAGAATTACATTAAGGGTACACTTGTCTGTGGAGTGCTCAACCACTTACTGATTCTTTGAGCAGAAAATCCACTTGATTGAATAACTGAATTCTCAGCATTGAAATCAATAGAGATCCATCCATCTTTTACTTGTTGCAGTCATTAGACTGTGGCCATACTGGAGCACCACTTTTAGTTGAATGAATCGACCCCAGTACTTTTTTTTGTTATTAAGCTTGGCACCGAACCACTAAGTTGTTATGGGGGCGTAAACACACCAACACCGATTGGCAAGCTGTGTAGTGGAGGACAGACACACACATATGTATGCATACACACACCATATTCACTCACAAGGTTTGGGTTGGCCCAAGGCTATAGTAGAAAATACTTGCTCAAAATGCCATGCAGTGGGACTGAACCAGAATCATGTGGTTGGGAAGCAAGCTTCTTACCTCACAGCTGCACTTGGCTTGAATAGAAAATCGATGACTACCTGTGAAACATGAACTCCCCATCTCTTGCAGTCATGACAGGAATCCTCACAACATACAATATATATACATACATTTACAGAAATATCTTAAGATTTGATTTGTGGTTTCCTATTGCTTTTATCATAAAGAAATAGCCTATTGTGTTTAGAGTTGGTTCTGTGAATTCTCTTTTACTCTTTTTCTAGAAAAAGTTCCAGTTAATTCTCTTCCATGCTATCCTTTAACTGCAATTAGGTTTCATGGGGTATGTCAGCATCCTACCTCTCCAAATGTACACTTATTGTACACTTTCTACATTCTTATTTAACCTTTTTGATACCAACCCACTCAAAACCACCTCTGCTTCTATGATACAAACTTCATGTTTAAAACGATCTAAATTAAAGCCTTTTAAAATTATGGTTGGGTAGGCGTGGCTGTGTGGCACCTTGGGCAAGTGTCGTCTACGATAGTCTCGGGTCGACCAAAGTTTTGTGAGTGGATTTGGTAGACAGAAACTGAAAGAAGCCTGTCATTATATATGTATATGTTTATGTGTGTGTCTTTGTGTTTGTTCCTTCCCCCATCACTTGACAACTGATGTTGGTGTGTTTACATCCCTGTAACTTAGCTTTTTGGCATAAGAAACTGATAGAATAAGTACCAGGCTTACAAAAAATAAATCCAAAGTATTGAATAACCTTATTTTCATTGCTTTTCCTTGTGTTCAGATAAAGGACCTGTAAGCTGAACCTTTTTTGTGTTACATATTTTCTGCCAACTCTAAGATTTAAACACTTCAGTATGCTTGTATAATGTTATCTCACTGGCAAACACAATCTATCAAGAAATCAATGAAGGAGGCTATACATCAGTTGCTTCCAATTCACAATCTGCAGACCCTCTTTAGGGTCCATAAAGACAATATCTGATATCCAGTTATAACTTTATGGATTTAATGATAGTCTCTCAAACTTGAGAAAGATAGTTGTGCAACTTCAGTCAGAAGTTACTGAACCTGCACAGATGATTTGTGTATAGTAATTCAAATGCTTGTGCTGCATATGAGCAATGTGAGATGAAGTGTTTTGCTCAAGAACACAATGCACTGCCTGGTCCAGGTATTGAACCATGATCATGAGTGCAACACCCTGACCACTAGTTACATACAATTACACTGTTAATACGATTTTTGTCCTAGGCAACTGTTATTTCCTATTTGCTTACCCCTAGAAACTATGTAAAATGGCTAATATTTCCTTCAAAACTTTGCTTTTCTTACATTTATTCATACTCCAAAGAATCCCTCTCAACACATGGCTGTGATGCTCCCCCACTGATCCTGATCAGAAATGCACATATTGTCAGTAACTAAGGGATATGCTCAAGTGGTTACGGTCAAGCAACTGACAAGCAAATCTGTGGTATTGAGTAGAATACCAATAGAATTGTTATAACGATATTTCTGCTTCAGCAACTCAGCACTGAATCTGTCTGAAATGTAATGGAAAATAGATCAGTTTCAAAACATTGATGTTCAGGTCACTAGAGCAAGGTTTGTAGGGAATAGCAGTCATTTTCTTTGGTTTCTAGGTAGAAGCCAAATAGGAAATAGCACTTGCTGGCCAAAGACAAAAAAAATTAAAATTTTGTTGCATAGTGTTAATCAGTTAAAGATACCTTCCAAGTGAGAAAATGAGTTTTCTTTAGTTAATAGAATTGATTTATTGAATAGTTCAACTTTTCTAAAGTCTGGTGGTAGAGCAGTGAGAAAATTCATTTGACTCTAGCTTTCAGATTACTCTGTCAAATTTAATGCTTATTTATTCACATTTTTAAAAATTAACCATGCATTCTCTTGTAGCTTTGAAATTTTGACGTCATCGTTGATTTTTAGAATGACTTTGCAGGGTGGGTGTGAGAGGCTAGATCTGGCAGGTTTGAACATAAAACAGGTAGAATATTTTGGCCTGGTATGGCTACTTTAAAAGCTAAAGGATTAAATAAAAGTAGCCCTTAGTAGTAATTTACATAGTCAGTCAACATGTTAGAAATAGTAGCAAAATCACCTCTAACCCTCTAGCATTTAGACTGGCCATATCTGGCCTCTGCTGGCACCTAAGGGCCTCTCACTCAGGATGAAAGATAGACTGTATGATGCATGTGTACGAACTACCATGCTCCACGGCAGTGAAACATGGGCCATGACTGCTGAGGACATGTGTAGGCTTGAAATGAATGAAGCTAGTATGATCTGTCAGATGTGTAATGTCAGTGTGCATACACGACAGAGTGTGCGCGCCCTGAGAGAAAAGTTGGACATTAGAAACATCAAATGTAGTGTGCAAGAGAGACAACTGCACTGGTATGGTCATGTGTTACATATGGATGAGGACAGCTGTGTGAGGAGGTGTCACACCCTAACTGTGGAAGAGGTAGACCCAGAAAGACATGGGATGAAGTGGTGAAGCATGACCTTCAAATGTTGGGCCTCACAGAGGCAATGACAGGAGATCGAGACCTTTGGAGATATGCTGTGATTGAGAAGATCTGGCAACTGAAGTGAGATCACAGTCATGGCCGATGCCAGTGTTGCATGTCAAGCCCATTTAAAAAGTACCCTTGATGCGTCAGGCAATATGATATGCTTGAGAAGACCTGTTGAGTCAAGTAAAACCAAATTCATAGCTGTAGCACGTAAAAAGCACCAGCCAAACGTGATCGATGTCAGGTCCATCTGACTGGCTCCCGTGCCAGTGGCACGTAAAAGGCACCATCTGTACGTGGTCAATGCCAGTGCCGGTGGCAAGTAAAATGCACTATCCAGATGTGATCAATGCCAGGGCCACTTGACTGGCTCCTGTGCCGGTGGCACGTAAAAGGCACCCACTACACTCTCAGAGTGGTTGGCATTACGAAAGGCATCCAGCTGTAGAAACATTGCCAGATCAGATTGGAACTTGGTGCAGCTGCTGGCTCTCCAGACCTCGGTCAAACCGTCCAACCCATGCCAGCATGGAAAACAGACATTTAAACGATGATGATGATGATATCCTGCCAAAATATTCTGCTTGTTTTATGCTAAAACTGGCCAGATCCAACCTTTCACACCTACCCTACAATGCTAATCTAAAAGTAAACAATCACATAAGCAAAATTTCATAGCTATGAAATAATGCAGACATTCAATCACATGAGTAAAATCTCATTGCTATGAGATAATGCAGATATTCAAATGCTGATAATGCAGGATTAATTCAAAACAATGTGGATAAATAAGCATTACATTCCACAGAGAATCTGAATGCTGAGAGTTCAAATTACTTGCTGTCTGAAAAAAGAAAGGTCACATTAGATGATGTAGTCTGAGATATGCAATGCCATGAGAGTAGGCTGGGCTGCTCATGGTTGGAAGGATTTTGGTAATAGGCCTTCTTGGTTAAGGCTAAACAATACACAAGGCATGGACAACTAAAATTAATTGAAAGTAATTTTTTGTTAGGCATGCCATTAAGAAAGCCCCATGGACTGCAGTTTGCTCATAACTGCAATAAACTATTGACACTTTGGTTGGTTTACCAATACTTTTAACCTGTCCAGCCACAGCTTGAAATAACAATGAAACTATTCTAAAAAAATTGTTTGAATAAAGATTTAGCATTCATGAAGAAGTGGAATTGTTTGGATGGATTGCATGGCCTATTGACACATACTGACTTACTGAGTGGCATATTGACTCATATTATTCAAGCCCCATTAGTCGGCACATTAGTTTTTGTGCTACAATTGATCAAACTAAAGTAAAAAAAACAATTACAATTGCCAATTAGACTATCCAACTACTGCAATTTATGCAAAAATAACTAAATTTCCATTAATACAACAACTGATGCTAAATATATATATATATATATATATATATATATATATATATATATATATATATATTGATTGGAAGGACAACAAAAGAAAGAAAGAGACCTTGATATTATGTAAATAGAAGAATTTATCTGTAAAAATATGTGACACTTTCAATGACCGGATAACTGAAGAGATGTTGGCATGGGTCCCCACCCCAGCATCCGAAACTCAGAGTTTTATCATGGCTACCGAATAAGTGTCACATATTTTACAGATATATATATATATATATATAAAAAAAAAATTTGTTTCAAGATGGTTCTGAAATAATTTTCAGATGTCTTCTTGTATCATAAATATCTAAATTAACTATCGCTTCTCTTTTCAGCCTGGAGCTTCAAGATTGGAGACTGACAGTTTGGGGCCTGTGCCAGTCCCAAATGACAAACTCTATGGAGCTGTCACGGCACGCACTTTGATCAATTTCAACATTGGTGGTGAAACTGAAAAAATGCCGGTATGTAGAATTCTAGTATTCAGTCTTTCTTCAATGCAATGCTTTAAGATGTATGGGAAAACAAAATCCTTGGGTATCCTTACTTGATAAGATGTCACATAATAAAGAAGCCTTTATTTCTGTAAATTCTTTCATTATCAGTCTGTCTGAGACTGCACCTGCACCCATTTGAAGTGATGTGTATGGATGTAGACAGTTGCATACAGAAGTGCCGATCACTTAAAGTGGACGGAATTTGTAGAAGAGGGAAACCCAAGAAGACATGGTACAAAGTATTGAAGGCCAGTCTCAAGACACTGAGCCTTACAAATGAGATGACAAAGGGCTGAGGTATCTGGTGGGTACCTTGCTATACTCAAGAAGATCTACCCACATTAGCAGAATTGATACTGGTGTTGATGCCACATAAAAAATAACCAGTACACTCTGTAAAGTGGTTGCTGCCAGAGCAAACAGTGGAGCCTGGTGTGGTCCCTGGCCTTACCAGCTCCTGTTAAACCATCCAACTCATTCCAGCAGGAAAAACAGAAGTTAAATGAGGATTTAAATTTAAATGAAAAAGGTCATTTTTGTGACTTGAATGATGAGAGATTTCAAAGTGTCTATTTGTGTGTGTTCTTTAGTTTTAGATGTCATGGTCAAGCTGGAGCATCATTGTGTAGTGTGCATGCGTATATTTTTGAGTAGTATTCCAAATAATTATGTCAATACACAAAGAAAGTTAAGTATTTTTTTTTTTCTTGTGAAATCCTTGCCTGGTTATTTTGTAAATTGAGACACATAAACATTCTATTCTTATTAGAAATATAACTATGAAAAGGTAAAATATTTTAGTCAGTTGAATTTTACTATAAACTTTTAAAGAAAATTACTTGGTTTTTGTTTTAATCTTTTGGAATTTTTTTTTTTTTTTTTTTTTTTTTTTTGCTTGGTATAAAATGTAATAGAAGAAATAAGGCATTTTATTTTTTTAATTAACTGTGAACTTCTTTACATATAATTTAGTTGTGATTCTGAAGACTAACAAAAGGATTAAGAATAAATCCAGGAACAAGCAGTTGGAAAAATGAAAGAATGAGAAATAAAATAGATACAACAATCTGTTATAGGGGCACCTGTAAACACTTTATATTCTATCCTTTCTCTAGAAATTGAATTTAATGTACAGCTACTGAAATGCTCTTCAATTTTGCAGCACTCTTGTTGCATACAGCAGTGAGTTGTTCCTAACCTTCAGTATCTGTTTACAACTAGGTAGGCTGCAGTACTTGAGAGTTTACTCTTATAGTCATTGAAGCCAGTGACAGGGAACAAGCCATCAACTTTCTCGATGCTGACTATTAAACCATATTGAATCGATTATCAGCATTTTCCTCTCACCATTTTAGTGTATAACTCTTTTGCCCACCCATCTTATCCATTTCTATTCTAGATGGTACAAAAATGACGTACTCTGAGCGAATTCAATGGTGTAACATAATCCAAGGATAAGGTAATTAAGTATGAAGAAATCCAAGAAATAGGTACTCCAAATCAATGTTGGATCCAATCGCTTCAGCCACATAATGACACACATGCTTTTCTTGGACTATTCTTTTCTTTCTCTCCAGAGCCTTCCTCTTTCTAATGAAGAGCCATATTCAAAATGTCATCTTCAACCTCTTTTTTTTTTTCTATCGTAAACTATCAACCTAATACATTCATAGTGTATGTCCTTTTGACATTTATTGCTTTTGTTTTTATTATTTTGTCTATTCTAGAAGTCTATTCTGAAGTAATGTTAATGAATAAAATAAGGTTAAATTAATAAAGAACCAAGGAGGTAGAGAGTGGTAATAAGTGATGAACTTATTATTTTCCCAAAGTGAAATGAAATAGCTTTTTAATAAGAAAATGTAAGGAAAGAAGTCTTGAAATAAAACTTGGTTTGTATTTTATTTTGTCTGGGGAGTAATGACAATAATAATGCTGATTTTAAAAAAAAAATTTATGTTAGTAGTAAGCGTCAAAAACAGATTGTATGACAGTCAATCCTTTCTCAACATTGTTAATAACATCATTGAAGAAAACAGATGCAACCAGAAAAACTAAACCAAATAGAAAAGTTGTTTAGTTTCAAGTCAGTCTTGGTCGAGCAGTTTTGTGATCATCCTACCAAGAGTACCATGACATCTTTTCAAGTAGTGTCATGCAGGACAACATTATATAACGTGTTCTTCCCCTATTGAGAAAGTTGGAGTTAATTTAAGGAAGATTTAGCTGTTATTTCTAGCAGATTCATTGACTGCCTAGACATACCATCATTGACTCTATGTAGCAAAATAATAATTAATGAAAGTTGGCAAACGATTGACACTCGAGGGCTCATAGCAGCAATGTTAGTAACAAAGGCAATTTTTATTCATTATTCCTTGGTACAGAACTACTAATAGTAGTTGTAGTAAAAGTAACAGCATAATTTGTTTTCCTGGCATAACAACATTGGATACTATGTTGATTGTTTAAGTACATTATTTAAAACAGTAAAGAATAACTGATCATGAATTTTCATGAAGCCACTGTATGGTAGGAGATTACTATACCGGGTTTCTCGTATTGTTTAGATGTGTTGAAAAGGCATGGGCCTTTCACCTGACACTGTATTGATCCCACAAGTCCTTGGTTGATTGCCCTCTCTATTTTCCTGATTTTACTCCTATCTTCTGTTCCCCACATGTGAAAACACTTGGCTGGGAATCAGCATCAGTGATGATGTCATATCTGCTGTTGACTCTTTTGAGCAACAGGATGAAAGCTTCCTCACCAGTGGGATCCGAGCACTGCAGCATAGTTCCACAAGGGACACTATATTGAAAAATAAACCTCATTTGGTCACATTCTGTGAGAATATTACGGTCAGCCTATGAATTTTTCAGCTGACCCTTGTATATACAGTCCACTTTGGCTTGGTGATCACTAAATTACACAAACGGGCATGACTATATCTATTGTGTCTTACATCCATAGAAAGCTTGAGACATCTATTATGTCACACATCAATAGGAAGCTTGAAATCTTAGCTTTCAGTACCTGACAAGATATTGTGAGGGTGGGGGGGATATGACTGACTAAAACCTTTGAGAGTGATCCTGGACTAAAAGAATTTCTTACAGCATTGAACTGTATCTACTCATGGCCTGCACACTATTTACAACATGATCTCAGCTAGTGAATGTTAAAGTAATTGACTTTGTGCAGCTTCCTTATGGGTTGGCCAGTTAACAGTTCTCATAAATAAAGACTGGAACTGACTTTATAACCAATTCTGCTCAAGTTAAATTACAATTTATAGCTAAAGTAATAGTAATATTTGTTATGTACAGCAGAAGCAGTACTAGATTAAATTAGTAATTTGTGCATCATACTTAATGCAAATATATCATGGAAAGCTTAATTAACTGCAATTTTTGTCTGGAGGTAATATCTGTTCTGGACATACTGTGTTAAAAAAATACAAAATTATATTGGTAGCAGATGAAAATTGTCCACCAGTGATGACAAGAATGCTATGTGCTTCTAGCATTTCCACTACCACTACTCAACAATTTTCTTCTGCTACCAATTTAATTTTGTGTTATTCAATACAGCAAGTCCATAAAAGATATTATCTATAGTATCTCCAACTGAACACTGTAGTTAATTCAGCCTTCTATGACGTATTTATATAAAATATGATACACAGATTGCTAATAGTAGTATATATTTTATGAAAAATAAAGAGAGCAACAGAAGCAGTATTAATACCAAAAGATAAAATATTCACCACTTAAAAGTAGATGTGTTAGTATACACAAATACTACATTTACCAAGAGAGAAAAAAATTTTCATGTGGGGGTTTTTTTGTGCATAAAAGCACATAGCTATTGCCAGTGGCAGACAATCACTGCTACTTCTGCTTCCAGGACCACCAGATCACATGATTTCAGCCTTTTTTTTTGGGCCTTGTCAGTGGCAGATACTTTGGCACTGGAAATAGCAGTTACTGCTGTGCTAGCGATATACATAGAAAAACAGAGCCAAATATATTTTATATTTCTTTTTCTTATTTTGTAATGTCAAAGTATTATTTTCTAAAATGATTATCTTATCCACATTATTATGAGATATGCTGAGTGATTGATTTTATACTTGCAGGTTCCACTTATCAAAGCTTTTGGTATTCTGAAGGCTGCAGCAGCCCAAGTGAATCAAGAGTATGACCTGGATCCCAAAATAGCTGAAGTAATAAAATCTGCTGCCATGGAAGTATGTTAGCTTTGTTGTATTTGGTCATTAGGACATAGTTTATTTACCTAGTGATGACACCATGTAACCAATTATATACATTTGAAAATAGTGCAAAAGATATAATTCTTGAATAGAATCAAGAATTTTCTATTCTCAAATTGAAAGTTGTGAAAATGCATGGCCTGGTGGTTGAGGTGTTGCACTCATGATTGCAAGATTGTGGTTTTGATTCCCAGACTGGACTGGGTAGTGCATTGTATTCTTGAGCAAAACACTTCTTTTCATCTTGCTCTGCGATCACTTTAACATTTGACATGTGGCATTACTATACACTTGTATTGGGCAATGTTGATTTGATGACAGAAGTGAGCTAATGTACAACACAAACATTTAATCAACAGAAACAAATCATCTGTGGAACAAATTGTTCAGCAAGAAATTGCAAAGCCCTAATCTGTCATCTATGACAGGTGAGTCTACCACAATTGAAAGTAACTGTTAAAAGTGTGTGTGTTTTTTTAAGTTTTGATATTTCTCTGAATGGTTAAATGGGCATGAAACTTATCAAAACTAATTTATTCATTCTTTAAAATATTCTCTTTTACATGTGACTAAAATTCAACTTGCCTTCATTTTTTAAAATCTTTTATCTATTATTATTATTATTATTATTATTATTATTATTATTATTATTATGGCAGCGAGCTGGCAGAATTATTAACATGCTGGGCAAAATGCTTAGCGGCATTTTGCTCATCACTATGTTCTGAGTTCAAATACTGCCATGGTCAACTTTGCCTTTCATCCTTTCAGGGTTGATAAATTAAGTACCAGTGAATCACTAGGGTCAATGTGAACGACAATCCCCCACCCTCAATATTTCAGGCCTTGTGCCTTTAGTAGAAAGGATTGTTATTATTATTATTATTATTATGGTGGCGGGCTGGAAGAATCGTTACCACACTGGGCAAAATGCTTAACAGCATTTCATCTATCTTCACATTTTGAGTTCAAATCCTGCCGACGTTGACTTTGCCTTTCTTCCTTTCAGTGTCAATAAAATAAGTACCAGTGAAACACTGGGGTCGATGTAATTGACTTCCAGTTACACACTGGAATTGATGTAATCGACTAGCCCCCATCCCCAAAATTTCAGGCCTTGTACTTATGGTAGAAAGGATTATTATTATTATTATTATTACTTTTACTACTTAAGTGCAGTTAGCAATATAATACATGTTTCTTCACATTACAAAATTAAAACAGAGTACCTCATCTTTTCAAAAACTGTGTCATGAATATTAATTATGTGTTTGTCATCTTCTTCATTGTTAATATCTATATCATATCTTGTCATGAGAAGTTTAATAAGGAATACCCAGGGATTGGATCTCCAACAATAATCTACCTTTAACATGACACTAGGAAGGAAGGTAAAAAAACAACAAATATTTCTCAGTCTAACTACACTAGTCATAGTTATGTATATGTAAGGCTGTAAGGCAACGAGCTGGCAGAATCGTTAGCATGCCAGGTGAAATGCTTAGTAGCATTTTGACCATCTTTACATTATGAGTTCAAATTCTATTGAGATTGACTTTGCCTTTCTTCTATTCAGAGTCAATAAAATAAATACCAGTTGAGCACTGGGGTGGATGTAATTGACTTAACTACCCCTGTATATGAATAAAAGAAAAAAACTGCATCTCTCTGTCAAGCCAGTGTGGCAGGGTAGGCTCATCAAACCAGTATGATCTCAAGCTAAAATTCATGGCCTCTACATCAGACCATGATTGATGGAGAGAACATGCTGAGGCCCTCATCTTGCAGTGGACTGAACATGGGCAGTCCAATCCAATCCAAGGTTTCTCCATTTAGCCATATTTACTTGCACTTGCATGCGTAGACACACACACATACAATAGGCCATTTTTTTTAGTTAATCTAATGTTTGATTTCATTTTTCTTTATTTCTGTTCAGGTGAGTTCTGGTGAACTTATGGACCATTTCCCTCTTGTCGTGTGGCAGACAGGTTCTGGCACACAGACAAATATGAATGTCAATGAAGTGATTAGCAACCGAGCCATTCAGTTACTTGGTGGTCAGCTTGGCAGCAAGGACCCTGTGCATCCAAATGATCATGTAAATATGAGCCAAGTAAGTGTCATTTATCTTATCTCTCTTTACTCTCTTTTATTCTTTTACTTGTTTCAATAATTTGACTGCGGCCATGCTGGAGCACCGCCTTTACTCGAGCAAATCGACCCCAGGACTTATTCTTTGTAAGCCTAGTACTTATTCTATCGGTCTCTTTTGTGAAACCGCTAAGTGACGGGGACGTAAACACACCAGCATCCGTTGTCAAGCGATGTTGGGGGGACAAACACAGACACACATACGCATATATATATATACATATATACGACGGGCTTCTTTCAGTTTCCGTCTACCAAATCCACTCACAAGGCTTTGGTCGGCCCAAGGCTATAGTAGAAGACACTTGCCCAAGGTGCCACGCAGTGGGACTGAACCCGGAACCATGTGTTTGGTAAGCAAGCTACTTACCACACAGCCACTCCTGCGCCTAGGTAGATTTTTTTTTTTTTTTTTGTGAAGAGAGTTGGAGCAAGAGTTTGTCTTTTACTGGTACCTATTGACCTTCCAGAAGAACAAAAAATAAGATATCCTCACATTATTTTTCCATGCAGAAATATAAATATAAACAGGATAATTTAAAGCATTGACACCTTTTTCAAGTACAAATTAAAATAAACTTAAAGGAAGTTAAAGTAAACTTGAATCAAATTAAAACATCTTGAAATAAATTAATCTTGCAGTAAATTAACCCTTTAGTATTTAAACTGGCCGTATCTGGCCCAAAATTTTCTACATGTTTTATGTTTAAAGTGGTCAGATCTGGCTCCCCACAATACCTAACAATGTCATTGTAAAAATATAGTCACATCATTGAAATCTCAAAGCTGCAAGATAATGCATTATTAATTTTTTTTTAATGTGAATAAATAAGCATTACATTTGGCAGAATAATCTGAATGCTCAAGGGTCAAATCTTTTTTTTTTCTAATTAGATGATGGCATCTAACCTTATTTCCAATGCTTTTATATAATGAATAATAAATAAACAGTACACACACACACACACACACACATGTTTTAAGTGCAGGCTTTTTGTATGGTCCTCCACTTGTTTCCCTGATTAAAACCTATTATTACTTTGAGATTCACTTTCATCATCCACAAGTAAGCACTTTATTGTAGGTATATGTTGTGACAGGCAACACTTTTTTGGCAGCCATCAAACTGTTGAGAATTATCTGTTTTGGAAATACAATAGGCAATTACTTTGGTTATAAATAGACATTCCTCCTCATCATCATCATTTAAAATCTGCCTTCCATGCTAGCTTGAGTGGGATGGTTTGACAAGAGCCAGCTAGGGAGAAGCCTGCACCAGACTTCTGTGACTATTTTGGCAGGATTTTTACAGTTGGGTGCCCTTCCTAACACTAACGACTCAGCAGAGTGGACTTAGTACATCATTTTACGTGGCACAAGCACTGGTGAGGTCAGTTTTGGCAAGGTTTTTACAGCTGGATGCCTTTCCAAACACCAACCAATTTACAGTGTGGACTGGATGCTTTTAAGTGGCACCTACACTGACAGGGTCACCAATTACTTGCAAGACAAAAAAAAAAATAAAACTTTCAAGAGGGGAGGGGTTATTGGAGGAGGTGGTTTTGTGTTGGATGATGAAAGGTTATAGTGAGACAGAGAGACAGACACAGGTGCCTTGCTGTAGAGGAAGGTGTAGAGGTGTCTTGCTGTAGAGATATCAGGAATAAAGACAGAAACAGGTGTGCTTCCACAAAGGAGATACATGGTTACCCAACCTGAGGAAAGTGCAGGAGAAGGAGAGAGTGAGTGAGAGACAGCAGGATAGAGATGGTAGCAAAATGTCCCCTAAAATTACTGGCCCTGTGCCAAAATTGAAACCAATATTTGTTCTGGCTCTCTATATTCAGGGCTGATTTTGTTTTTCATCCTTTTGGCATTGATAAAGTACCAGTCTTGTACTGAAGTCAGTGTAATAAACCATCTTCAAAAGACAAAACAGTGTAAGGAAGCACACTGTGACCAGTGGTGCATAACAACATCTAATAGTCTGGTCCTCACCCTTTGCAGTTAAGTCCACTTTGTGATTTCTGCAATGCCCTGTCATGTCTCCACTTGTATTAGCCTTCTCCCTGTGCTCTTGAGCATCTGGGCAAAATACAGTACAAGGTCCAAAGAGTTGCTCCACACTACTTGCTAGAGGGGTCTCAATACAGTGTATGTATTTGTGTGTGTATGAATATATATATATATATATATATATATATATATGTATGTGTGTGTGCGTGTGCTGGTGGCATGTTAAAAGCACCATCCAAATGTGATTGATGCCAGGGTCGCCTGACTGGTTCCCATGGCGGTGACACATAAAAAGCACCATCCGAACATGGCCAATGCCAGGCCCACCTGACCGGCTCCTGTGCCGAAGGCACATAAAAAGCATCCACTATACTCTCAGAGTGATTGGCACTAGGAAGGGCATCCAACTGTCGAAACATTGCCAGATCAGGTTGGAGACTGGTGCAGCCGCTGACTTTCCAGTCCTCAGTCAAACTATCCAACCCATGCCAGCATGAAAAAACGGATGTTAAATGATGATGATGATATATAAACTGGCACTCCAGTGGTTATGACAATGAGGGTTCCAGTTGATCCAATCAACGGAACAGTTTGCTCATGAAATTAACGTGCAAATAGTTGAGCACTCTACAGACATGTATACCCTTCACGTATTTCCAGGGAGATTCAGCGTGACACAGAAAGTGACAAAGCTGGCTCTTTGAATTACAAGTACAACTCATTTTTGTCAACTGAGTGGACTGGGGTAACGTGAAATAAAGTGTCTTACTGGAGGACATAACGTGCCACTGGAATTGAACTCATGTCCTTATGATCATGAACTGAAAACCACTCAGCACACACACACAACAGACTTCCACACAGTTACCATCTACTAAATTCTTCCACATGTCATTGGTTGGTTTGTGTCTATATTAGAAGAGGTGCTGTGTAGCAGGACTGAATCTAAAACCATGTGGTTGTAAAGTAAGCTTCTTAATCACACAGTCAAGACTATACCTTTATAGAGTAATGTTTAAAACTCAATTAAATACCAGCAATGAGGACTCACAGCTCTATCTAGAACAGACATAGAAAATGTTTTTTTCGAAATCATGATTGAACCAAATTCGATGACTGGCACCTGTGCCAGAGGAGCGCGCTAAGAGCACTGTCCGAGCGTGATCATTGCCAGAGCAGCTGTCTGGCTTCCATGCCAGTGGCACGTAAATAGCACCATTTGAGCGTGATCGTTACCAGCGTTGCCTTCCTGGCACTTGTGCCGGTGGAACGTGAAAAGACATTCGTGCGAGGTTGTTGTCAGTGCCGCTGGACTGGCTCTTATGCAGGTGGCACGTAAAAAACACCATTTTGAGCGTGGCCGTTGCCAGTACCGCCTGACTGGCCCTCGTGCCGGTGGAACGTAAAAGCACCCACTAGACTCTTGGAGTGGTTGGCGTTAGGTAGGGCATCCAGCTGTAGAAACTCTGCCAGATCAAATTGGAGCCTGGTTCGCCAGTCCTCAGTCAAATCGTCCAACCCTTGCTAGCATGGAAGGTGGATGTTAAATGATGATGATGGAATAAAAAAAAAATTTGAAAATATGAATTCATAATCTATACCAGTGGTTTTCAACCAGGGTCCATATGGCCCTTGGGTGGGGTCCATATAAGATTTTGTTAAATTTATTTGCAATAAATTTGTTATACTTTCACAATTCACAAAATATTTTTTTTTTTTAAACAATTCCTAATAATATTTAATTATAAAAATATCATTTTTTAAACATTGAATTGCTGGGAGAGTCCACCCGAGTAAAATAGGAATCAAAGGAGTCCATTGGTAAAAAATGATTGAGAACTGCTGATCTATACAATAACCAACCAACAATTTAACCATTCTTTTTCTAATTGATGTAATTTTCTCATAATCTAACAAAAAGAAAAATATCTTTTAATCAAGTGTTCCTGTATAAGGTACAAAATACAAGAAAACCGGTCAAGAAGAGACTTCCATATTTTTTATATTCTTATTTATTTGCTTAACCCTTTAGCATTTAAACTGGCTATATCTGTCCCAAATGTTCTACCTGTGTTATACTCCAACCAACCAGATCCAGCCTATCACACTTACTCTTTAATGCAATTGTAAAATATACAACCATATCATCAAAATTTCGAAGTCACAAAATAATGCCTGATTAATTGAAAGCAATGTGAATGTAAAAGCATTACGTTTGACTGGATAATCTGAATGCTAAAGTGTTAAATGCCACACCTGTCTTCAATGTGTTTACATGTTACATGTCACTCTGAGAAAAACAACTCAAGAGCTTTGATATTGGGGTCATTCGCTTATGTTTTGTGATCAAGCATGTTTATTGTCCTTTCTATATCTTACATTGTGACAATTAATTGTTTATTCATGTATTACAGAGTTCCAATGATACATTTCCGACTGCAATGCACATAGCTGTTGCTGCTGAAATCCACCAGCATTTATTACCTGCCCTTCATAAATTACATGAATCTCTCAAAAACAAATCTAATGAGTTTATGGACATTATCAAAGTAGGACGTACACACACGCAAGTAAGTTATATACCAATAATTTTATCCATGTACATTGCATATATATATATAAAGAATAAAAAGTTTTGAATGGTACAACAATGCACTATAATACAAAAAAATGGACTATATACTTGTAATTTAGTTATCTATTTCGAAATACAATTCCTTCTTCAGATCATCGGACTATAGATAACTAAATTACAACAATTATATAATCCATTTTTTTGTATTATAGTGCATTGTTGTACCATTCAAAACGTTTTATTCTTTACAAACAATACACAATGCTTCAAGCAAACTACAATACTCTGTTATATATATATAGGAGAATTCACGAAAAAACAACAGACGAAGACAGGTGGTGTAAACAACAAATGGATGTATTAGTATAACGCTCAGGAATAGAGAAAGTCTTTAATGTTTCGAGCTTACGCTCTTCAACAGAAAGAAACAAGGAGAGAAAAAAAATATGTGTAGTGGTCAGCGATCTATCATATATATATATATGATGATTGCTTCATCTTGACAGATGATAGCCTTCCCATCAGCACAACACAATCCCTCTGTTGATGAGCCCTCAGATGGCTTTTAAGACTAGCTCCTGACTGACAGGGTTTAAGACACAAGTGACAGATATTATTCATCTTTGCCCTTTAGAATCTGAATCTGAAGGAATGTTTTTATGAACTAGCATATGTCTTTTAAGTCCAGATATTGTTTAGCAAGTTTTGTGATATTTGACAATTACACGTATATATATATATATATATATATATATATATATATATATACAGGGGTTGGATAAAATAATGGAAACACCTTAAAATTTCAAACAAATTTTAATATGGAGTCGGACCACAGAAAGCACTATGAGTTCTTGACCTTATATCTTTTTGCAGTTTTGCAAACACAGTCTACAAAATTTTTTCATTCCATTTATTTTTTCCACTTTATGGAAGTCAATATTTTCTCTGTTAACGTTCACCTCAGTTAATCTTGCTTTTCTCCCAGTTCTGTATTTTCTGGAAGAAAAGCCCTCACGTAACTGAGATGCGATGTCAACCCAAAATTTTAAATGGTCGTAGTCTTTTGGTGGCTTTTTACATAAACAGTATATGAATCGACTATAGTTAGGCATAATGCTGGAGATATATGGATCACCATACCTTACATCAAGATTCCAGTAGTTAAAAAAAAAAAACTTCAGTAAAAATAAATAGTCCAATGGTTGAACATTGGGAGGTAGATTGTGTTGTGGTCTAGTCTTTTCTGTGAAATCAGGAACTGTGGTTGATGTGATAATCTTCAATAATGTTGCTGTAATGTTTTCAATATAATTTTCATCACTTTTATTATCAAAATTTTCCTCGTCCAATGAAGATTCATAAATATCAATATCAGATTTGTCCAAAGACAAATCACAGTTGTTTGCATTTATATTTTGTACATCATTAAGAGTAAAACCTTCAAAGTCAGAATTGCTACTTGCTGATGCCATATCGTTGAAAATTAAGATATACACTTCTCTTCAAATGTTGAAAAAAATCAAGAAGTCTCAAAAATTTCAGGGTATTTTTACTTGAATAAAGGTGGTAAAGGCTTTATCTCACATTATCTCAAAACAACGAGAATTCAATAACATGATTTGTTTAATTTTTTAGTGATTTTGTAGAGGAATCAGATACAGCGGGATTTAGCTGGTTCAAACAGATAAAGGGAAATTATTTTCGGCCTGTCCGAACACGAAAGGGTTAATACCACTACCCTGAAATGTTTCCCTTGATATATGTTCCTCATCCTTAATACTGTCCTCCATTCTCACATCCTCTCTACCACTATATGTTTCTCACTCTCCCTATGTGTTACACCTGCCCCTTTCTGCCCCACACTCTCACAACCTACCCAACCACTCATCATCTCTCTCTCATCCTTCCTCTGTCTACTATATCTCCTGTATCTGTTCTGGAACTTATCACTCCACATTTTTATTCACCTTTCAACCCTAGCCTACTCTTCTCCACCTTTCCTACTTATCCACTCAACATTTGTTGTTTATTATAGTCACCACTTCACCCATTCCCTATCTCTGATTCTCCCAAACATTCATGCATCCTTTACCCATCCATACTTCCAGTTCTTTTGTCCCATTCACTTTTAGTCATTTTGTACTTTGAGGGTCCACAAAGACACCTTATCACTGCTTTTTTTATCTCTTCCCAGCTCCACCTGATCACCCCCAACCTCTCTTCCAAAATGTGAGTGCCATGTAGCCCCTCTGTAGCATGAAACTTGCCCTGCTCCAGCCACTTCTCTCATTCTCTAACACCTTAGCATGACTCTTTTCTATTTGGCTTTCACTTTTTCAAATTTTAAAATTAAATAAAAAAAATTTTAATTTAGTACATTGATGTACTTTTTCACACTGAATCTGATGTTGTTATTCACTTGTTCCAGAAAAAATTTTTGAAAAAAGTTACAGCAGTTTAAAGTTTGATTATTTTTACCCAATCAGAAAATAGCATTTAGAAGCAGTCATTTTCTGCAAGATAACTTTTATTAAACAAAATCATCATCATCATCGTTTAACGTCCACTTTCCATGCTAGCATGGGTTGGACGATTTGACTGAGGACTGGTGAACCGGATGGCTGCACCAGGCTCTAATCTGATCTGGCAGTGTTTCTACAGCTGGATGCTCTTCCTAATGCCAACCACTCTGAGAGTGTAGTGGGTGTTTTACATGCCACAGTACTGGCAACGGCCAGGGAAGCAATAAATTACAATGACGAAAGTTGTAATATGTTTTGAAGTTTTGATAAGTTTAAATAAAGTCAAGTAAAATGTTGGAACAGGAAATATAAAAAGGGAAAATGATCAATGAATTTTTTTTTCAAAAAAATTAAAAAACAAACTGCACATTACACTACTGTAGCTTAGTTCATGCAAACATTTAACAGCGAAAGTTTGAGATACTCTAGGACTAGAGTTAGGATTTAGGGTTGGAGTTTAGAGTCAGTTTGACCAGTGGATGATCTGGGGTTAATCAATTGGTAACATTTTTCTAAAAAAAGTTTTCTGCGACAAATGATTAACAAAATCGGATTCAGTATGAAAAATTACATCAATATACCAAATTTGAAAAAAACAATCCTCTTTTTTTGTAGTGAAAATTCAAAAATGAAAGTTCAGAATATAGATACAGTAGCTTTAAGCAGACAACATCTTGGCTTGTTATTATGGAAACAGGCACCAATGTGTCTGTGGCTTACGATTGGCTAAAATTACCCAAAATTTGCACACTTTAAAAATCTATTAACTTTTTATTTATTAATTTATGGCAAAAACAAATGTCATTTCCATAATTAACATACAAAACTACATCAATACACAAAATTTGAAATCAATTGGAACAAAATTAAAAGAATTGAAAAGTGAAAGCCAAACAGAAAGGATCCCCAAACATAAAGCTGATACACACACTCTATTTCACTGCAACTAATTTTGAGCTGAGCATTTTTGTATTTTCACACATCTTTTCTTTCTTTACTGTTTTACACCTATTTTCCTCCCTCCTTATCAAAGGGAGGAAGGCACACACACACACACATTTTGCTGTATGATGATGTTTTTATTGTTCAAATGCTATTTTGCAGGATGCAGTGCCCTTAACACTTGGACAAGAGTTTAGTGGATATGTAGCCCAGTTAGCTAATGGAATTGAACGCATCAAATCAACTATGCCAAGATTATATCAGCTAGCCATAGGTTTGTTAGATATCTTTATAAATTCCAATAGCTCAAGTTAGTCTCTTTAAAAAAAAATTTTTTATTAATATCATCATTCAGTAATAACTGAACATTTAGTAGTTTGTATCTTCTTTCTGTTGTTAACTCTCTTGCAGGTAGAACATTTCATTCACCAATGGTACACAGAGGGACATTTTGGTCATTTTTTCATAGCTCATTGTCAAGCATTCTCCTACTGGTTGATTTTTTTTTTCTTTTTACTTGTTTCAGTAATTTGACTGTGGCCATGCTGGGGCACCACCAAATATTGCATGTTAATTTGTTGAAGCAGCCATGCATTCCTATAGAATTCCAGTGATTTTCACATCATTATGTTATATAATTTATAGCTTTAAATGCTCAAAAGCAACATGATAGTACTCAGTGGTTCATATTGTTTGTTTGCTAAAAGGAGGTCTTCAATCAGTGTAGAGAAAAATGTTTGATATCTCCAAGGAGTCGGACAGTAACAATGACAGCCTAGGTAATGGAAATGATCTTAATTTGTTCTATGTTTAAGATTCAGATAGCAAATATGATGCATGAGCAAGTAATGTAGATAACGAGAGTATGTATGCAGACAATAGAGCTGAATCTAGTAGTAGAAAGGAGTTACATGATGATGATACTTCTGACAATGCAGATGCTGGATACATGTGACTTGAAAACTGATAAACCCCACATCTTATAAATGATTTTGTTAGCCATGGTGGACCTAGATAGACACTAACTAAAACTACGTCTGTTGATTATTTTCATAATTCTTTTTGGCTTCTGTTGGTGCTGGGTTTTTACTTTGGGATTATCTTGTGAAGGAAACCAAAAATATATTTCACCTGCTGTATATAGCGTTTCCCAACCTATTTTCACAAAAACACTCTGCTGTAACTTTCCAGAAAAATGTATGCCCCACTAGTAGTGAGTAAAAAAAATAACCTTATTTTAAATATTTCTAATTATGTATTTTCCTTAAAGAAATATCCACCCTAGGGCATTAGAACAGCACTATACTGTAGCAAACAATCTTCACACAGTATGCTTGGCTGGAGGGATTGGTTTGGCTAGGCTGAGTATAAGTGTAATATGTTACCTGTGAAAAAAAGATTTTTCACAATTCCATGTTCCATTAAAAATAAATAAGAAAAGAAAAAGTAAAAAAGTTTGGATTTCATGCCCCATGTTGGGAATCACTTGTATATGATATGTAGGACCACTTCAAAAATATCCCAGAATTCTTTGGCAACCGTTGACACTTGAAAAACTATGAGCATTTGTCAGTTTGATTTTTGAATATGGTGACTCATACATAAAACACACTCCATAGAGCAGTACTAGAACACATTTTCTAAAAATTATTTACCTATGTCACAAGGGTTTTAAAAAATTATCTACTTATTAAAAGGTTAAGATCCAGATCAGCTCTGATCAAGCATACATATCATTGAAGGAAGTTTTGCTGTGACCATCTTGTCTTATGTTCCAACACAACTTATCTAGGACTATATTCTATAGTTATTATAATTAGAATTATTATTAGTAGTAGCAACACTGATGCTGATATTAGAATATCATCATCATCGTTTAACATCTACTTTCCATGCTAGCATGGGTTGGATGATTTGACTGAGGACTGGTGAAACCCAATGGCTACACCAGGCTCCAATCTGATTTGGCAGGGTTTCTACAGCTGGATGCCCTTCCTAACACCAACCACTCCGAGAGTGTAGTGGGTTCTTTTACGTGTCACCGGCACGAAGGCCAATAGGTATATTTTTATTTCCAATTTTACTTACCTTTGCTGCTACTCTTAGCAGATTTATCAAATAAAGATAGAAGCTTTCTCATGGGCACAACCATTTTTTCCTAAAGTTAGGATTAAGTTGTTCAATGAATATATAACTAGGATGGGGAAATATGTAAGATATTGATAGAGTAATCTCAGGGTATTATGTAAACGCCATTAAATATAATTTGATCATAATTTCACCAGATTCTTGTGATGGTGCATGCATCTAGAAACAGCCAGTGCTAAATGGATAGCAATGACAGTTCATAGGTGATTTAAATTCACGAAAACACTCAATGTTTTCGTCATTTTCAATTATTATCTGTATCACACTAAAGAAATTGAAAGTTAAGTGCCTTTGCAAAAGATACAGTGGCAGTGAGACAAGCCATTTAGCCTTTCTAGCCAGATCAACTTCTTAGTGACTCCAGGCAACTAATGCTCACCCTACATAAGTGAAATACTCAAAGATAGTATTTGTTGTTTTTCTGAAGGGTACTAGTGATATAAGGGAAATCTGTACAACCAAGAATTACTTACAGACTAACCCTTTCATTACCAACCCAGCTGAAACTAGCTCTTGTTCTGAATACAAATGTCTTGTTTTCATAAGTTTTCAATTAAAATTTTCCACCAAACTTTCGTCACAATTTATGTTCCTAACACTAGCTGAATGATAACTAAGTTGTTTTACTAAATTCTTTGTTATATTTAAAGTAATTGAAAGAAACACAGAGCATCTCAAAATAAATACAGTAACGAAAGGGCTAAACTTACGAGTAGCTTATCTCAATTAAGTAAGCTTCTCTATTTTTCCCCCAAGTTAGTACAGGTAATTCAGATACTGGAGATTTCTTCTTGCTCTTCAACCTTCTACTTAACATGATACATTGCATACATTATCAATATCCTACAAAAGTTACTGCACACATTTATGTTCTAGTATGTCTTTTCCATTTCTAGCATATTCCAAATGATTTTTTTAAAGATCTATCTTCATGTGAACTGGAGGTTAAAGCAAACATTGATCCATTTTCTCTGTCCACTATTCCTGGGAGAGTTGTTGGGGTAGTCTTCAGGCACTTCCTCCATAGGGTCCTCTCAGAAGCAATCATCATTAGACTTTCCAGCTAGATTCCCAAGTATGACCAACTGAGACTATGAATATAATCCAACCATTTCATTCTTGGTCTACCCCAAGGTCTCCTGCTGGTTGGTTCAATTTGAATGATCTGTCTTGTGATTTTTTCCTGCTGCATTCTAATAACATGTCCAAAGTCCTGGAGCTGTGACTTCTGAATATGGAGAAGTAACAGCTTAACCTACCTTTGCTTTGATTTCATCCAATAAGCATTTTTTAACCTGCAATTTATTATTTTAACAAGGTGGCACAGCTGTTGGTACTGGAATAAACACAAGAATTGGATTTGCAGAAAAAATTTCTTCTAACATTGCTGAAATTACAGGTAAAGTTTGATTCCTTATGTGGCAAATATTTTCCATTTGTTTTCATGAAATTTGTCTACTAAAATATATTTTCAATTTTGTGAGCATTGTAATTTTTAGAAATGTATTGACTGTCTCAAGTAAGATATAAGCTTCTCAACTGGAGATTTCAACCAAGTGTTACATTTAGGCAATATTTGAAAGGACAATTTTGTATGAATCTACTAGTGTGCTTTTCGATATTTGTCAGTGATTCCAAGCCGATCAGGATACACAGGCAGTGGTTTGTGTTAAAACAAAATCTCCCAGTACGAAAACATTCTTTTTGTTTACATGTTGCTACAATTTTGTTGTAGAAATGACAGGTGTTACAACACAAACATTTTCACTATTTAGATAGAAAATAAATGTGTAAAGAATGACATGTATTGATAAAAAGAAATTTGCTAAATATTCTTTATTTAAATGTACTGTACTCTTAACTTTTCCTTTCACAACAACTCTGTGTGTTACAGGTTCTCTCTTTATATTATCCTTTTAGGGCTTCCTTTCCAATCTGCTCCTAATAAATTTGAAGCACTTGCAGCTCATGATGCACTTGTGGAAGTACATGGAGCTTTAAATGTTGTGGCATGCAGTTTAATGAAAATTGGTAATGACCTACGCTTCCTTGCTTCTGGTCCTCGGTGTGGTTTTGGAGAATTAATTCTTCCCGAAAATGAGCCTGGAAGTAGTATCATGCCAGGTGAGTGAAATGTATATTGAATTTTTATATTAGATTTATCTTTTTGAATTCTGTGAGTTGATTTTATTAGGTGACACAAGCTCACTAGTTGTTCATTGCAGTTATTATATAGTAGCTTTAAACAAGGCTTTCATATGATTGTGACTGGTTCTATGCTAACAGGGATTATGACGCCTGGTGCCAACAACTGATGGTTTTAAGTTCCCAATTATAGTTTTTGTTATATCCTTAAAATGTTAAATTGCTATAATACCCACTTCAGTATACAGTATACTTATACGACTATTTCTGAGTGCCTACTACATACGCTGGTACTTCACATACTTCTCTTTACTTGCAGTGACTAGGTTATTCCATTCATCACATGAGAGGGGTGTACCATTATTACTAATTCCCTACATCTCCCCTTTTAAGTTTTTCTTAGGAAGTATCATTTTATTTAACAATATTTTTTATTCACCCCTACCTCCTCCTTTTGAGTCTTTTTTTTTTCTCTACTGTTTAATATTTTTTATGATTGGCATCTATTCTCAAGAACTCTGTATGTTTTCTTTTCCTCTCACTTGTACACCTGGGTTCAATCACCTGTAGTGGTGTTGGTACTTGGAATGTATTGTACAACCATTCCATCAGTTCCTTCAACTTCTTGGGCTCACTCTCCACAAATCTTTTTTTTTTTTTTTTTTTTTTTTTTCAGTTGGTTCCTGTGTTTCTTTTGTATACCTTTTCTATTTTTTACTCAATACATCATTTTACCTATGCATTTGGTAATCACGCCATCTTCCCAACTCTGCTTTTCATTCTTGTATACCCTCATATACACCTTTTCACCAACTTTAAAGAATCTTGCTATGTCTTCCCTGGCACTTTTTCTTTTCTTGCCAGATAGCAATTTATCAAGGACATATTTTACTTTCCTTGCAAGCATCATCTCTGCAAATGTATTCAGATTTGATGTCACACAGTACACTCTTTAAAATTATTGTAGAGCTACCTCATCCGTGACTTCCTTATTCGATTTTCTAAAGGCTCTTTTGAAGGTATCAACAAAGCATTCTGCCTGTCTATGGCACTGTAGTTATATGTTCTACCACGAACATTTCACAAAATTTTTTTAATTCACTAGACACAAATATCATTTCATTGTCAGACACTATCTCATCTTGGATGCCAAATCTCGCAAAGAAATTGTGTAAAAAAATTATCACAGTCGAGGAGGTTGGTTTTTTTACACTTACAAATTTCTGGCCATTTCGAGAAACTGTCAACTACCACTAAGTACTTAGAACCATTTAAAGGACCAGTCCAGGAATCAAAACCACAATCTTACAATCTAGAGTCCAACACCTTAACCACTAAACCATGCACCTCCTATGAATGGTACATAAGTTTTGCAAGGTTGAAACACAAAAATCAGTCCTGGTAGAATTTTAACTTTAAATGTAGAGGGACATAAGTAAATATCACAAAGAATACTAATAGTTCTGCAAAATAAGTTTCAAGAGGGTTATTCTGAATTGTTTTTGATGTTTTATACCCTAAATATTATCTTAGTTTTGGGGCTGTGATCTATTTTGTTGGTGTCCTAGTTATATTCTAAGAATAGAACAAGTGAAATTAAGTACTAAATTGAGCAAGTTAGATTTTGATGACAGACTAGGACAGTATCTTACCCTATAGCTCACTATCCAATTTCTCCCACGTCACAAAGGTCTATAGAGCTGATTGTCTATTCTGGTTTCAGTAAAGTAAAACAAGTGAAATAAATATATATGGCACAAAATTGAACTGCACTGCAAACTAACAAACAATGAACAAAACCACATGCAGTACCAACCTTGAACTAGATAGGTTTAGTAACTTTCAAAAATTATATGACATGCCAACCTTTTCAACTAGGTCTGCTTATGCCAATTTAATCATTATGATTGGTTAGTATAAGGTTGAACGTGCAAATAAACCACCAAGGAAAGCTCACAACATCATTTCAGTAGTATGTGGTGTTACACCCAATAATTGTTGCTGCATCGAATGCTACAAAGACAGTGGTGATACTCTAGATTAGGAAGAAAACTAGCTTGGATGAGGAGTAGTTCAGCTTTGTGCATCACTGATTGCATAGAGCAAGCCATTATGCTTAACATTTAATACCCTAGGGAAGGCCTTTAATACAGTACCATGCTGTATGGTCTGATGATTGCAAAAAATATCTAGAATAAATGGATGGCTAGGAAAAGCCATGTACAGAAATGCTGTTGACATGGTGAGATTTAGTAATTGGTTTAGTGAGGAGATTAGCATGCAGGTAGGTGTTTCTCAACTCTTGGACCTTGTTTAGTATAGTTCTCCAGACTATAACAGAAAAGTTTAAGAGAACTCCTCTGCCTAGTTTTCATAGTTGAAGATTTATAATGGAAATATAAAATGCAAAATGCTGAAAAGTTGATAGGGATTCCATATATAGCATACCCACTGTAAACTATGGGTGCAGTGGAATCACAGGCAAGCTGAAAGAGAAAAACTTTGTAGCAAATGCACAATAATGGTTAGCAGTTAGAGAACCAATGAAATAACTCCTTTCAAATGTTTAAAAGGTTGCTTTGAAGTTTAGTTGGTAGCTTCTGTTACGTAGGGGACCTAATTAGTAACAGAGGAGGGTGTTCCAAAAGCATAGGGCCAGAGAAAGAATCGGGTAACAAAAAATTCAGGGAGTTATTACCTCTACTGGCAACAAAGGGATTCTCTTTCCAAAGCAAATTGTATGATGCTTGTGTGATGTTGCATGGTAGTAAAACATAGGCATTCAATTTGGAGTATGTGTGAAGGCTGTAAAGAAATGAGACAAACTTGACACATCCATTGCATGTGTAACGTTAGTGTGAATGAACAATGGAGCACAAATAAGCTTTAAAAAAAATTGGATATAAGAGGATTAAGATGTGATGTGCAAGAGAGAAGACTATGGTGGTATGTGATACATATGGGGGATCCTGTAGAACAGTGGTACTTAACCTTTTTCATCGTCTTACCCTGCCAAGCCTCTCATAATAAATTTTGTAATGGTCTTGGAACACAAAGTGCCATGGGAGTTACAGAGCAGGAGCAAAGCACATAGTCATGATACCACTAGCAACTACAATGCAATACTGTAATTACATGAAATAAATTACTTTCTTCCAAACCTTCCGTGACACCCCCAAACCCCAAGGTTAAGAACTACTGCTGTAGAAGGAAAAGATATGGGGAAAAGTGGTGAAAAGGGAGTTGCAAGATAATTAAACCTTAAAAGGGGACACAAGTGTTAAAATGCTGTTTTGAAAAGCTGTCAAAAACCTGCAGGCATGGAAGAATATGTAAAAATAGTCATCATTGTTGTTTTTACATTCACTTTTCTTTCATGCTGCATAGGTTGGATGGGCTTGAGGCAGTATTCTATGGCCAAATGTTGTTCCTGATGCCAACATTTCCTTCTTCAAGTAAGGAATTTTATTCCACATCTTTGCATTTTGAATCACTGAGTTAGTAAACTTTTCTTTATGGACATACACCTGGAGCTATGTAGGTAACACTTGCTCAAGGTGCCATGCAGTGGGATTGAACCCAAAACGAAGTTGTAGCAAAACAAAGCAAACTTTTTAAGCACACCACCACCACCATGTACCCACCTATTGATGCTGTGTTTTCTATTTTCAGGTAAAATTAACCCTACGCAGTGTGAAGCCATCACAATGGTGGCTGCCCAAGTTATGGGTAACCAGGTTGCAGTTACTGTTGGTGGCTCAAACGGCCATTTTGAACTGAATGTCTTCAAACCTCTCATTGCACGTAATGTTCTACAATCAATTAGACTCATTGGAGATGCATGCATTTCTTTTACTGACCATTGTGTTAAAGATATCCAACCAAACAGGAAACGCTTGCAATCCAATCTTAATGAATCCCTTATGCTAGTCACTGCCCTAAATCCCCACATTGGTTATGACAGAGCAGCAAAAATAGCCAAACTAGCTCACCAAGAAGGTACTACATTAAAAGAGGCAGCGCTAAAATTAAATTTTTTGAAGGAAGAACAATTTGATGAAATAGTTCGACCCGAAAATATGCTTGGACCAAAATGATGGAATTATTAATGTACTCTATAGCAACCTGGCCAAAAACTTGTGAGGATAGCTTTAACTTTCCCTCCTTCACTTTCATAGCCAACCTCTTTTGATAGCTGTTGAGCAAAAGTTGACTACAGATGTAATCACCAAAACAGGATAAATATCTGATACGGAAAAAAATTGTAAATAGGTTGAGAAAAAAAATAAAACAAATGAATTTGATAGTTGACATCTTTTACCAATTTATTTATTTATAAATTCCTTAGCTATAATGGATACTGTTAATTCAATTTTTAATATTTTGAAATAAACATATGTACTTGAAATAATGAAATATTTTGTTCATCATAGCAAAGTAGGGGATGTTCATAAAATAAACTTACCAATTCAATTTTGGTCTCTTACATAGGCACAAGGCTTCAATTTTGCAGTAGATTGGAAAAATATATTTTGATGTCCATGCTTTTTGTAAGTGCATGAGACATGAATGAAATGATTTTAGACTTGGGTTGCCTGAACTTCACTCTACGGCACTTGTTACAATTGTAATTCTTAAATGACTTGGATTTTTTTCCCCTAGACACAGAAGCTTCATATTTGAAAGGAAGGCAGAGGCCATTTCACCTCATAGAAATGGAGTTTCAAAAGCAAGTCACAGACTTGGGCTTGCTACGGTTTTACCTTGTGTACTACTTAAATTGGATTCTAACTGAGGCACAAGGCTGATTGTTCAAAGAGAGGGAATGTGTAACTGAATTGACACCCGTGTATTACCAGTATTTATTTACCACAATGGGATGGGTAAACATTTGAACCAAATGAGTTTTAAAAATACTGAAATGTATTTAACCCTATTTATCTCAACTAAAGTGAGCCAGTGAGCGAGTCTCTACGTGTCACTCAATCTGCTAAAATTAGCAACCCAAATTTCTTATATCACAGCCTACCATCTAACAAAAACTGGAAGAACATATTAGATAATGTAATCTTAGAGTAGTATCTAAAAAGACAGGATGGTCATGGCTGGAATGCCTTTGATCATAGGTCTGCTTGATTAGGGTTTAACAATAAGAACAATTATCGTATATATATCAATATAAAAGTTACAGAGAAACATTTCAGATGAAGAGAAGGAATTAAATATTTATAAACTGAATAAGATATTTTTACTTATTTTCAGTCTGAGCAGCTCAATATGACTGACTAGTAGAAGTAATTTTTAAACTGAGGCTGATGAAGAACCCTGAGAACTGATAGTGAAGAAGCAAACCATTCTCACTGTAACTGAAACTAATTTATCCTACTGATCCACTATGTGTCTCCATTAATTTCTTTCAATGAAAGACAACATGTTAGGAATATAAAGTAGGACTGTTATTAACTAATTTGTTTACAAGAGAATTAGTATGGGGGGAAGGGGTAGTAAAATGTCAGAACTACGTGTGAAGAGAGTTCATGTGCAAGAAAAGTATCCTACAATGAGATTTACGTGACTTCAGCTTCCATGTCTTCCTCCTCGTCTTCCTCACTCGAAGTAACATCTGGTTCATCACATTGAGACTGGCATTTTATACATTTGCAATTAAAGAGGTAATTATCCCTGGAAATAAAAATTGAATTAAATTTCTTTTTACTCATTTAAAATTAAAATTTTCTTTGTTAGATTTCTTTAACCCTTTAGCATTTGGGTTATTTTGCCAAATGTATTGCTTATTTTCGTTGTTTTAAATTCATCATGTATCTCATAGCTTTGAAATTTTGATGATGTGATTGTATATTTTGAGAATGATATTGTAGGATTGGTATCAGAGTCCAGACCTGGCTGGTTTGAACATAAAACATTTGAGCTGGATATGGCTGGTTTAAATGCTAAAGGGTTAACAATGTTAAATTATTTTTCTTTTGGAAAAAAAAAAGGTATATAATATTTGTAAATGTAAAAATAGTGAAGAAACAAAGAATGTTATACTTGTGAGATTTAAGTTCCTTACAATATATATATATATATATATATATATATATATATATATATACACACACTCTTTTACTCTTACTTGTTTCAGTCAAGCAAATCAACCCCGGGACTTATTCTTTGTAAGCCTAGTACTTATTCTATCGGTCTCTTATTGCTGAACCGCTAAATGACGGGGGCATAAACACACCAGCATCGGTTGTCAAGCAATGCTAGGGGGACAAACACAGACACACAAACATACACATCACATATATACGACGGGCTTCTTTCAGTTTCCGTCTACCAAATCCACTCACAAGGCTTTGGTCGGCCCGAGGCTATAGTAGAAGACACTTGCCCAAGGTGCCACGCAGTGGGACTGAACCCGGAACCATGTGGTTGGTAAGCAAGCTACTTACCACACAGCCACTCCTGCACCTATATATATATTCCAAGGTCAAATCCTACAATCAACTTGGACCTCTACTTTTCTGGGGTTAATAATCTAAGTACCAACCACACACTGGAGTCAATTCAGAAAAATAATCCACCTTCCTACAGATATATAACCATTCTCCCACTGAAACAGATGTTAGCTGAGTACAAGAAATATTGTTTCCAGATTTTATATACATATATAAGAAAATAAGATGACAAAGGAATAAATGAACTTCATTAGCTTACAGCTGTTTATGCTATAAGATGCAGTGGACTCATATTTGAGTGCTTCATCAGAGCTTCGAATATGAGAGCTTGGTGTGAAGAGAAATAGACTGATAATGATAGATGGAGTAGGAGATTTGTCGATTCATAAGTTGAGTTATTTCTTGTAGCAAATTATATTTTTTTATTACTATTTATGAACGACTGTTTGTGGGACATAGATAATCATAACATAATCGTTTATTTGCTCCCTTATTTTCATATTACCGCTCTCTACTCTACTAACACTTTTTTCTGAAGCACATGTATATTGAGTGTCAGTCTCACGATACCTAAGCAAAATATTAAAATACAGATTATATATATATATATAGATAGATAAAGGCATGTGGCTAGTGGTTAGGGTGTTGCATTGATAATTGCAGTTTCAATTCCTGGGTTATGGTACACCTTGCAACTGTACAGAGAATGTTGATTTGATAAAGGGAGTGAGCTAATAATAGTACAGCACAAACATTTGATCACTATGAACAAATTTGTGCTAGTTGTTCAGCAAAAAGTTGTGGCACCTCATCTGATGTTTACAACAGGAGAGTCTACCTAATATATACACACACACACACATACATGGTACTCCATCAGTTACAACAATGAGGATTCTGGTTGCTCCAATAACTGGAACAGCCTGCTCATAAAATTAACATGCAAGAGGCTGAGCACTCCACAGAATGCAACGGCTGAGCATTACCCTTAACATAGTTCTCAGGGAGAATTACAGGTACTACTCATTTTTTTGCCAGCTGAGTGAACTGAAGCAATGGGAAATAAAGTGTCTTACTCAAGGGCACAATGTGCTACCTGGAATCAAACTTACAACCTTATGTTCATAAGCCAAATACCTTAACCACTAAGCCACACACCTTCACACACATTTCCCAGTCAGGTAAACTGCAAAAAATAGAATTATAGGTTCCAAAGACAAAGAAGCAATTATACTTGGATAAGAAACGCCCCTCCCCTCCTATTACCTATTGGTTGGCAGTCTGATTACTATCTTATTCACTTTTCTCTTTCTCTCTCTCTCTCAGATCTAAAGAGTACAAGTATATAAATATGCTTTAATATGGGTGGTAGCACCCCCTTCAGGTTGTGAGTTCAAAAAGATCTTGTCAAATGGCATTTGACATTTAAAAAGGGCCGTGATTTTTCTTGGAAATAAAATACTTAAATCAATTATATATTTTAAGCACATTTTCAAAAAACAATTTTTTGTTGGGGTGAGAACATGTAGGACATTTGTCATAAGCAAGTAGAAACAGGATTGATGATGCACCAAAGTCCAACATAATTTCATTACTTAAGTCCTTGCTTTTAGTAATTTCCATAAAAATCTCTCCATGCAAATATGAAAAAAGAGCCACATGGGCTAGATGGGAAAATAGAGATTGTAAACTGCTAAGCAAAACTAGCTTCTGTTTAGATTTTTTTTTTTTCCCCCAACATGAGGAACAAGTGTGGCATGTGGTAAGTATGCTTCCCAATACATGATTCTGGGTTCACTCCCACCACATGGCACCTAGGGCAAGCGTCTTCTACAACCTCGGACCAACCAAAACCTTGTAAGTGAATTTGGTAGATGGAAACTGAAGAAGCTTGTGGTATGTATGTATGTATGTATACATGTGTGTGTGTGTTTGTCACACACACCCTCCACTTCACAACCGGTGTTGGTGTGTTTACATTCCCATAACTTAACAGTTTGGGAAAAGAGACTGATGGAATAAATACAAGGCTTAAAAAGAAAAATACTGGAGGTCGATTAGTTCAACTAAAATTCTTCGAGGCAGTGCCCCAGAATGGCCAGTTTAATGACTGAAACAAGTAAATGATAAAAGATGAGTGACATTGGGGACACTTAGCTTTTATGTTGAGAACTACAGATTATGACAAATTTTTTATAGAAAAGGACTAAAAGCATATACAATGGAAGGTACCTTAAATGCTTCTGTCTGCTATGACGACTTCTTTCCAACATGCATCCATCCAAATAACTGATACAGATTTCCTGAAGAAGAAAATATATATATATATATTTATAATCATTTAGTGTCAAATATCTTGCTGTTGTATCATAGCCATGACAATTGCTTCTAACATGAAGAAAACACATGACATTGTGAAAATAAACAAATATATTTTAACAGTTTGACATTGACCTGACAGTGTTTCATCAAACCGAAGAGTATAGGACGAGAGAGTGGCTGTGATAGAATATAAGTTAGACTGCACAATTAAAAATATGTTTGTAGTTCACAATCCTAAGATTTAAATCTTATCATAGTAGGCTTAGCTTTCTGTTCCATCAAGATTCATCATTTTAACATTCACTTCTCCATGTTTGTATGGGTTGAACAGAGTTTGAGGTAGATTTTCTATGGTTAAATGTACCTTCCTCTAGCCCAAGGATTTTCAAACTTTTTGACTTGCGGACCCGTTTATATTTCAGACTTTACCTTGGGACCCCCTTATAAACGCTTATGAAATTTATACATAAATATTTTGCTTAAAATAACATATATTTTTACATGTGTTTATTTAACAGAATTTAACAAATAGGTTTATTGTCAATTAAAAGATTTCGATTAAAAAACCATATATAAAATCAAATTGCCCATAAAAAGTATTTGCTGTCCACGGACCCCAGTTTGAAAACCCCTGCTCTAGCCAACTGCTACCTGCTTCAAAGCAAGTTAACATTTCTCTGGCCAGAATATTGGTAATGAATGATATTCATTAACAACAATCACATGATGTCATATATACACAGATATGATGGTCTTTTTTTTTGGTTTCTATCTACCAAATCCAGTGACAAGGCTTTGGTTAGCCCAAGACTACAGTAGAAAACACTTGCCCAATGAGTCACTCAGTGGGACTGAACCCAAGACTATGTAATTGGGAAGCAAGTTTCTTAACCAAACAGCCACATCTGCATTCAGAAAATAATACCAAAAATATATCAAGAAATTGCAGATTAGCTAAAAACTTATTGTGTTTTTTTAAAAAATGAACAAAATACTTTGTGTTTATTGAAAACATTCAGTTAATGCTGCTAAAACTCCGTTATTTGTGTCTTGTTTGTTGCTAGGACAGCCATGATAGTGCCCTGGTTAGTCTTCTACCAGTTGTTTCTGCAATGCAAAAGCACCCCTTCCCAGTTTTCTTTCAGTTGCTAATTAGGCATGCAGAAGAAATATAATTTGATTACACAGGTGGTATGTCAGGATTTGTCTTGGAATATCATCCGCAAGGGATGTACTTATAACTGTTACAAGAAAAAGATTTCTAGGAATAAAAAAATAAATCCCTGCTCTGACAGTTTTCTCTTGTGGCCCCAAACGGGGAGATTAATCTTCTTTTAGCAAGAGTCATTTGTATATAATCGGCAGAAGCAAACACAATGTTGGCTCAAGCCAGTGAAGAAGCCCCAACTTAGCTTGTTCATCCTGCTAGAAAGAGCACCCAAATCCCTTTTAAACTGCACCCTGCTTAGAAGAGGGAAGAACACATTAGATAATGTAATCTTAGATAAATTGAAAAATATGTGATCGTTGTGGTTGGAATGCCTAGGCTTGCTTGATGTACATTGACCCAAGTCAAAGAAAAAATCCTATTTCATACATTTGATACCCAACCAGTCAATTGCATTCAGTTTTTTCTCCCATGCTAACCTATTGCCACATACCATTCTAATTATATAACATCTCATTTAGCTACCTGTTTAGATTCCATATTGGAAATTTCCAAAGTTGCAACAGCAGCCTGTCATTAGAGGACGTGAATTGGATAGAAAGAAAAACCAAAAAAAGACATTTACATGAAAACAAATAAAAATACATGCTATGGAAAGTGCATTCTCACCTCTCCTGGTACAATATCTTCTAAAGCCACCACTCTTAATTTATGGCAATTGTGAGGGAACTGAACTTCTGCATTAGGCACACAGCTGTGATTACCTGTGTATTGTAAAAAAAAAAATGAATATTATGTGTAAAGACATTCGAGCGAGATCGTTGCCAGTGCCACTGGACTGGCTCCTGTGCAGCTGGCACATAAAATACACCATTTTAAGCGTGGCCGTTGCCAGTACCGCCTGACAGGCCTTTGTGCCGGTTGCACGTAAAAGCATCCACTACACTCTCAGAGTGGTTGGCGTTAGGAAGGGCATCCAGATGTAGAAACTCTGCCAAATCAGATTGGAGCCTGGTGTAGCCATCTGGTTCACCAGTCCTCAGTCAAATCGTCCAACCCATGCTAGCATGGAAAGCGGACGTTAAACAATGATGAACTACATGATGTCTGTGAGGCTACAGCTGTAAACCAAATGGTCATGAGTTCAAAGCTTACTTCAGTTAGTTACGCATTGGAGCACTGCAATAGCTAAATTGCCTTGTAATACTTAGCTCAGTCAATCAGTTAACAGGGTCCATTTCTAGTTTATAAAAAAAAGTGGTTAGCAATAGATGTCCTTAGCAGTAAAAGCTATTTGCTCTAGTAGCAGATGGATGTGCAAATTAGCAAACATCTCATTCAGTGGGTAGTCGAAACTACAGGGCATAACAACCTTGCTGTACATGAATCCCAAGCTGAGCAAGCTCAGGTTGGCAGTATTTGGAATGGGCTCCTATCTGGGGTTATAGATTCTCCCTTATCTTGATCAAGAATTTCTGGGCCGGTATCTGGCATAGCCTGTCCCAGGACCATGTTCAATGAAGAGGGGAGATGGACAGAAGGCTGGCAACCAAACCTTCAGTGTTCAAATCACTACACAAGCAACAAAGTGGGAGGAACTTAGTATGAAAATTGTACTTAAAACAGTTCATGTCAAAAAGGAATGCTTGTCTTGCTATGATTATAGCCACGAATGAAGCTATTGTTGTAAGCATTTGACATAATAATTTTTAATTCCAGAGCAGAATTCTGTTTATTTTGTAAAAAAATTAAATAATTTCATAACTTGACAAAATAAAATATAAAATTTGGCTTCAATACATGGTCAAAAGAAATGAAGATATATTAGGAGCAACAACAATTCTTAGAATAAAAGAAATTCAATTGAATACTTACAACAACTTTGCATTGAGTAAAGACCAGATCCTTCACAGTTCAAGAATGTTCCGGATTCTACAAGATAAAATATTAATAATGTCTTATATAGATACACAACTAGAAATTTATAGGGAAAGAGAATTTAATACAATGTATCTGCCAACTCACCCACTCTAATGGTCAGTTAGAAAATATTATGTTGGCAACAATAATGATGTTTTCTCACATTCACACAAGGCTGTAAATATGAGATCAATTTAATCCTTAAATGTTTAAGCCAGCCATATCCAGCCCAAATATTCTACTTGTTTTATGTTCAAACCAGTCAGATCCAGCCTCTCATACCTACCCTACAATATTATTCTAAAAATATACAATCACATCATAGAAATCTCAAGCTAGAAGATAATGCATGATTAATTCAAAACAATGCGAATAAATAAGCATTATATGTGATAGAGTAATCAAAATGCTAAAAGGTTAAATGACTCCAATACTTACTTAACTAGTAAGTAATTTTACCAATCACAGACAAACAAAAGACAGAGTCATTTGCAGTAGGATGTGAACAACACTTTTATTCTTTTATTTGTTTCAGTCATTTGACTGTGGCCATGCTAGAGCACCGCCTTTAGTTGAACAAATTGACCCCAGGACTTATTCTTTGTAAGCCTAGTACTTATTCTATCAGCCACTTTTCTGAACCGCTAAAACTACGGGGATGTAAACACACCAACATCGGTTGTCAAGCGATGGTGGGGGGACAAACACAAACATACACACACATATAAATATATATGTGTGTGTGTGTGTGTGTGTGTACGACGGGCTTCTTTCAGTTTCCATCTACCAAATCTACTCACAAGGCTTTGGTCAGCCCAAGGGTATAGTAGAAGACACTTGCCCAAGGTGCAATGCAGTGGGACTGAACCTAGAACCATGTGGTTGGTAAGCAAGCTACTTACCACACAGCCACTCCCAAAATATTAAGGCTAAAACATGAAATAATAAAAACAGAGATAGTGGGTTTACTTCACAAAAGCCTAACTAAACCTACTCATTAAAGCCATCTCTTCTTGTCCTATAACCTTCACTCTTGCCCTACCAACAAATTCTTCTGGAAAGTTTTCTTTCCAGCCTGCAGCAATTGAAGCTGAATATCAGACACACCAGTTAACTCTATTTGCTAGCCCAGGATGTCATAACAAATCTATGGGAACTTTCCCTGTTTAACAATCTGTCAATACAGAAAAATGAACATTTTGACTAGCCACTTTATTCGGAGGAGAAAGTCACCTTACTGGCATGTGAAACAACATTCGAGCGAGATCGTTGCCAGTGCCGCTAGACTGGCTCGCGTGCAGGTGGCACATAAAATACACCATTTTGAGCGTGGCCGTTGCCAGTACAGCCTGACTGGCCTTCATGCCGGTGGCACATAAAAGCACACACTACACTTTCAGAGTGGTTGGCGTTACGAAGGGCATCCAGCTGTAGAAACTCTGCCAAATCAGATTGGAGTATGGTGTAGCCATCTGATTCGCCAGTCCTCAGTCAAATTGTCCAACCCATGCTAGCATGGAAAGCGGACGTTAAACGATGATGATGATGATGATTCTGTTGATTAATATAACACACCTATAGGTATGCCCTCAGTTCTTCAATCTTTGTCATAAGTTATTCTCTCACCAATCTAGACATATATAGGTAACAAAAAATTATTTATAAACCTGTACTCATAAACCCAATATTTAAATCTAGACTCAACAGTGTTAAATGTATGAAAGAGAAGGATCTTCCCATGCATAGGTTACTAATCTATTACAGATAACACTTGCACAAGATTTGGTATTTATTCCTAAGTTAGAAAAGCTGAAGAACAGGCAGTTGTAATTAGATAAAAGCAGAGTATCACAAGTACAAAATAGCTAAATTGATTGGATAAAGAATTAGTTTGTTGATTGTGAAATTATTTGAAACCCAAATGTTTTCTTGATTTTGGACAGAACACCAGCAAATTAATTTGTTTACCATTATAAGAGTTAACAGCAATGCTAAGTAAGAAACAAAAACCAGCTGTACATACCTCTTTCCAAGTCAACATAAAGCTGGTCTATGAAATTGTCAATATTAATCCGTTCATCTGGATGAAGGTCCATAGCATCACAATTTTGACACCACACACTAATAGAACTAAGAAAAAATAACTGTTCTTTACCTATTTGAAAAATATCAATGCTCATATACACTCTCTCTCTCTCTCTCTCTCTGAGAGACTATGTAATAATGTAAGTAGCAGTCAATACTGTTGTTGGCACTCTGTCGCTTACGACGTTGAGGGTTCCAGTTGATCCGATCAACGGAACAGCCTGCTCGTGAAATTAACGTGCAAGTGGCTGAGCACACCACAGACACGTGTACCCTTAACATAGTTCTCGGGGATATTCAGCATGACACAGTGTGACAAGGCTGACCCTTTGAATGACAGGCACAATAGAAACAGGAAGTAAGAGTGAGAGAAAGTTGTGGTGGAAGAGTAAAGCAGGGTTCACCACCATCCCCTGCCGGAGCCTCGTGGAGCTTTAGGTGTTTTCGCTAAATAAACACTCACAATGCCCGGTCTGGGAATCGAAACCGCGATCCTATGACCGCGAGTCCGCTGCCCTAACCATTGGGCCATTGCATCTCCACCAGCAGTCAATACTGACATATCACAATACACAACTTGCTGAATACATAACTAGTTTTGGCAGTAATTGCCAGATGATGTGAAAGTGAACAATTTTAACTCAGTGGATAGAATTATAGGTTCCTCATAGTTTATTAAAGTGGGTTGGCAACCTAACATAGAATTGCCATAGAGTAAATTAATAAATATTTTGTGTTGTTTCAATCATATGGAAAAATTCAAGAATCTTACAATAGTGTTGTAGAATGAATTCATAAGAATTGTTTAAGATTTGAGGTTAGACACGAAATTTGTGATAGTATTTAGGAAGCTGTCTGTGGAATATTTTAATTAATGATTTTGGATAATACAAATGTACTATAGTATATATCCTACTTAGTTGTACAAGTTGAGTTTTTTCTCAGCCATCACAGCAGCAGGTAATCAAATACACTAAACAAATATAAACATGTTTTTGAGAAGTTTTTGTTTTTTCTAATATCTCCATGGCCTTGAAAACTGAGATTGACCTGACCAGTTTCAATCCTAGTTGGGATTCTCTTCAAAGAGACAAAGCAAAGTGTGAGGTACCCAAAGAGAATACCAATTAAGATTAAAACCAGTCAGGCCTACCTCTCATTTTTACTATCTGCAGAGAGATGAAAAAAAAAGTCATTTATTTATATTTACTCAGTGTATTTGAGTACGCATTGCAGTCATGTTTAAAAGACCTTATATTGCTGGACAAAGTATACTCTTTACTACATATCCATTGTAAAATATTTTGGTTTTCTTTGTAGATCAAGGTGTAGCTGTATGAACATGTATGTATGCACACCCCTTTATGAATGTACAGCCCTATTACGATACAAAATATGCTTCAAATGCTTTCTATCCTGTTGTAATGTCAGTTATAAAAGTGTTCAGGTTGGGTGTCGGAGCACGTGCCATTGCAGCGCTTTGCTGCATCTACCATTTATTGGTATTTGTGTGGGTTGTCTTGTGCAACCCTCTGAGCAGTGTCCCAGTCAGTCCTCATCTCTATGACATACCTCCTCATTCGCTGTGACCAACCAACACAAGCCATCACCCCAGCCAGATCCTCTGAAAAGAGAACACAGTGCACAGGATCTAACTCAGAAAATTGAGCAGTCGGATCAAACAATCTGAGCTGACTCTCCCGAATCATACAAGTAAGATTCAGATGATGGTATTGATAGTAATTAACTGCCAACATTCTAGATGAGTTGTTAACCTCTAGACCTATGTGTTATATACAATCAAGTATAATTTTTTTTTTTAATATTTCATTCTAAAATATTCCCCTCACATCCAGAAGTAAAAATTTAATATTTACCTAGTACCAATTCCTTGACCATTACGACCAATGAGAGCAAACAAGGATTGAAACCCTTCATAAGTGAACCACTGGAAAATTGAAAATGATTGTTTTTTTAGTCAATTTGTTTCCTTCCAATAAAAAATACACACATACACGCACACATAAACAATATGTAATATCAATTGCTACCAAAGGCACATTTAAGCAAAGAATACAGTTGAATAATTCAACCACAGTATTTGACTGGTACTTTTTCTTATTTCTTTACTGCCCACAAGGAGCTACACACAGAGGGGACAAACAAGGATAGACAAACGGATTAAGTCAATTATATCGACCCCAGTGCATAACTGGTACTTATTTAATCGACCCCCGAAAGGATGAAAGGCAAAGTCGACCTCGGTGGAATTTGAACTCAGAATGTAGCAACAGGCAAAATACTGCTAAGCATTTCGCCCGGTGTGCTAACGTTTCTGCCAGCTCACCGCCTTTTGATTGGCACTTTTTCTATCAACCATTAATATAAGTTGGCTTGTCTAGGATTCGAGCCAAAACTATTTGCACCCTAATTAAGGAGCATACTCCTTGACAATTGTCTAAACAATAAAACATGTTAAATTAAATCAACCAAAAAAAAAAAAAAAAGGATAATAAATTTCAAAAATGTAATTATTTAAAGTTTTAGTTCTGAAAATGAAAAAAATATAAAACTTTAATATTATCATTGTTTCCTTCAGAAAACAATGATAATATTTTCAAATAATTCATCATACAATTTTTAAAGCTAACAATTATAAATGCAATAAATATCTATTAATAGTCTAACACTATAAAGGCAAAAATTGCTACATGGATATAATATTTGATTACCAACATATAATTCCTAAGTTCCAATCAAAAGAAGAGCAGTGTTTGAAATTCCTCAGCTTAGCTAGCCGTTGGAAATTCTGGGAAAATTACAACAAACAGGTACCCTATTCAGATGTTTCATTTGTTTAACCCTTTAGCATTACTTTGTCAAATGTGATACCTATTTATTCATATTGTTTTGAGTTACTCATGCATTATCTTGTAGCTTCAAGATTTTGATCATGTGATAATGTTTTAGAATGACATTGCAGAATTGATGTAAGGCCAGATCTGGCCAGTTTGAAATACAACATGCAGAATATTTGGGTCAGATTTGGCTGGTTTAAATACTGAAGGATTAAAACTATAGAAACCAGAATTAGACAATAGTGGTTATAGGTCATTAATGTTTATGAAAAGATTAATTTAATAATCTGAGAGTAGTGATCTATCCAAGGAAAAATATTCAACTTTCACTTGCCTAAAATGCAATATGAAATAAAGTAATAAATTTAGTCAAATGAGTCCTGACTTGCTAGAATTAACAACCAACTATCCCTCAAAATCCCACCCTAAACATCTTCTCCATTAGGAAGGATAAATGATAATGTAGTCCTACACTCACTGCAGCCAGTTAAACAAAAAACTGGTTTGGTTCCAGTTAAAATATCTTTGATTTTAGGTTCTGCTCAATCAAGGCTGATCTGAGCCTAAAATGCTGCTGCTGCTACTACTACTACCACTACATGTGCAAACAATTACTGACATTTATTGGGAAAATGTAAGTAACACAAGCATTTTTGTTGTGACTTCTGTTAGAAATTGTCTGCAAAATGAACTGACATTATTGTGAATCTTCCAAATCTTTTTCTTGTTTTAGAAATAACAATCTCAGATTGTCCAACCCTTTGTTAGATGATTTAAGAAACAAAGAAAAGATCTGACATGGACATGAAATAAGTAAAAAAAAAAAAAATACAAGTACAACATCAATTTTCTAGAACTTTTGGTTCCAAAGCCGTTCTGGAAAACTAACTTTTCCAAACCACGGGTAGTCACTTTGGTCAACACCCTCTAAATTAAACAAATATTAAATTCACTTAACCCTCTCATTACCATACTTCTGTTGAAATACACTGCCTTTTTTCAATTAATTTTGAAAGTAGTAAAAAAAATTATTACATTAACTGACGTTATTCAGCTGGGGTTTGGAACATAAATTAACATGAAATTTTAATTTAGATTACTTTGAAATGGGAAGTTTGTATCAAAGGACCAATGGTGGTTTCAGGTGGGTTGGTACCTAAAGGGTTAAATAATTAAATGAAATACAGGTATTTGTACAATAGAATAAATGATACAAGTTTATGAATTCTGTACAGTACAAAGTACTAGCCTGTGCAAGGTACCAGTTAATAAGTCTAGCAGCTGTGAGAATCTGAAGTTCCTGTTTATAAATTAGTGCAGATTATAAGAGGCTCTGATTCCAGACCACCAGTATTGAGTATGTCAGTGTTGTAAAGTGCTGCCTTTAGTAATACGAATACAGTTAACTGAATAACCAACATGCAACAAACATTAATAATAGAATCCTAGTACTACATACCTGTGGGATGTGCTCATCATACAAACTTAACATAACCATTGACCTGAATGTTTCTAGCTGTTCCTGCGTAAGAGAAAACATGTGAGTGGTAGATGTGTAGTCAACAAAGGTTGTCCACAAACTTTGGACTTAAGATGTAATGGGAGAGTTAACTAAATACATTTTTTTATTTATTATCAGAAAATCCCAAATGAGGTGAGAAGCTACTTAGTGTAAGGGTCTATGAAGAAGGAGAAATGAATTTACTTCTGACTTGAAAGAGTTCAGGTCAAAAGAAAGAAGAAAACAATGAGATGGAAGAGAGTTCAAAACCCTGGCAGTTCGAGGGGGAAAAGCTATGACTGTAGAAAGACTTCCTTATCCATGGAAGCACGACAGTACTTGGATGAGGACACTGAGTTGGTGAAATAGTGGTTCTATAACAATGATTTCAGTGATGAATTTAGTGTGAGGGTAGGCGTTCATCAAGGTTCAATCTCCAGTCCACTCCTGCTCATCATAGTCTTACAGGCCATTACAGAGGAGTTTAAGACTTGATATATATGTATACATATATTAAGTATAAAAAAGTAAAAATAAAGATAAATAATAAAGGAAACATAAAAATTGTTTATTTACTTTGAACTGTGGCCCCAGCAACTTGTGCATAATCTGTTCTTCTTCATTCACAGTTGAGTTAGTAAACTGAGAAAATGCTTTCAATACTGCTTCAGGGTCATTAGCCTGTATGAAATATTAGTTAAAAAGAAAATAATATAATAATAATATAATTATAAAATAATAGTAGTATAATAATAATTACTTATGATAATATTACAATAATAATTGCAGGTATACCTCAACTTATGGTAATTAGTTCCAAGACATGAAATCCCGACTCAAAAAATGACAACACAAGAATTTTAAAAACTTTATCAGCTTATATCTGTTTTAATAAATGGTTTGTACATATTTTCACATGTATTTATATTTAATTTTCTACTTCACTATTAGTTTTTAGGATCTTTTTTTAATTTTTACACTTTTATATAAGGTTGCCGAGACTGATGTAAAAGTCAGATAACTTGATTGAAGTTGAGGGGTATATTATTTTGATTAATTTCTTTAAGAAAACCCAAAAACAATGTAATGTCAAAAGAGACTTAACTTGAAATTATCTAAGTTGAGGTAAGCCTGTATTTATAATAATCTAATTATAGAATAATGATAATTACTCCTTTTATTGACCATAAGAGTCCAAGATGTTGGAGACGTACAAAGAGGAAATCCAAATGAAAACAGAAAACAAGAAACAAAAGCAGATTTACACATAAAACAAGTGAGATCAAACAAATAATAAACACATCAATAAATAAATAAAAATACAGAACAAAATAAGAACAAGGAATGATCTTCATGAAGGATGGATGGTTGAGGCAACCCACATGCAACCCAGGATGACCCTGACAAATCAAAAGCTAATTTCTCCCTGTTCTTGCCACCAGCCTATTGCTGAGCAGTATCCGTTAAGACAATCCTGCCACTTTCACCCATTTTTCATAAAATTTACAAGAGACCAACACCTCCCCTTCATCTTTAAGTGGTACTTGAAGAAGTAGATGGGGGGATGATTTGAGGACAGCATTTTCTGGGATGATATGCTATCTTCAATCTTTTCAACTGCATCCACAAGACAGTGGAAGCCTACCCATTGCTACCCTTGCCAAAAAAGAGATGGTGAAATGGTCTTCCTACAAGCCTTGATTGATAGCCAGAGCCATTTCCATACATGGTAACAACTGGTCAATATAAACCCCACAAATCAACAATGCATGAACACTGAACATGTGACATGGTTTCATTACTTTCCATACATCACAGACAAGTGTGGTTTATTGCAGCTCCAACATAGTTACGGCTGTAGAATATATCCCAAACAAGCAAGGCCCTAGTAACACAGTTAGATGAAAGACGTTAAAGTCCTCCAGAAAAGATAACTTCTTAGTCAATAACCAAAATCATTCTCAAGCTACAGTCACTCTTACTCTAGACTTACCCTCTTTAAAATGTGAGAAATGATTCTTTAGCAGTCCAGCTGGTAGAATGCAGTCACTTACAAACATTCCAAGTGCTAAATGCTCAACTTTGGTATGTGCTTGAACCTACGACTGCAGCTTCATCAAAAGAGATGAGTTGTGTAAAGACAAACTGCATGAACGGCAACCACACTTGTTTAGCAGAACTTTCAATTGAAGCAGCAACCTCAGTGCTTCTTCCCAAGTTTATGTTCACTCGCGAGGTCAAGTCCAAACCAAACCCCAGACACTTTAATTGGAGCCCTTGGACTTGTCTCAGTAGGACTTACCTCTCCAGTTGCTAAGGGCAAAACCCACCAATTTTCCAAGCTAAAGTATACTCTAATTACCTAATGATGCTCTTCCAGAATGGTGCCAACCACCTTGATTTCCCTTGTGTTTGACACCATGATGACGACATCCACATGACTCTCTTGTGTCCCAGTTTAAGTAGGATGCTCCTCAACATCTCCAACCTTAGACCAGTACTCAAATGACTGCCATCCGTGACTTTCATATAGTGTGTGTGTGTGTGTGTAGTGTAGTATCTTACTTTTTAGTTAGATACACTGGAAATAGAAAACTGTACCTTATCAAAGACCATAATGGTACTGACAGAATTTAGGTTCTGTAGCACAAAATATACACATACACAGAACTTCATAATTGTAGACAAGTAGGAAATGACATTCTTATGACACTGTAGTGATATATCTTTCCCACAAGTAGTATTAGAATGATAGTAGTTTCCTTTGTTGGTTCAGTGTTATATAATATAAAGGAAAGCCAGTACCGCCTGACTGCCCTTCATGCTGGTGGCACGTAAAAGCACCTACTACACTCTCGGAGTGGTTGGCGTTAGGAAGGGCACCCAGCTGTAGAAACTACCAAATCAGATTGGAGCCTGGTGTAGCCATCTGGTTTGCCAGTCCTCAGTCAAATCGTCCAACCCATGCTAGCATGGAAGGCGGACGTTAAACGATGATGATGATGATGATGAAAGAAATCAAAATGCCAAGAAGTAAGAGTTGTAGTCATATCAAGAATAAGCTTCAGAGATATAAAGAAACAAGGCATTATGATGTTTAACCTATTCTTAACAATATCGTGACAAATAAGGGAGGCCATTCAAACATGGTATTAAAACTAAAGCATAGAGTTTTTTTTAAATCACTAAGAACTTACCAACACTGCACAATGTAATTATAACAATAGAGATACTTGCCTGTTTTACCATGCAGATCATTTTTGCCAACAGCATTATACTGCAGGATTCAGGGGGGAAGTGAATGTTCCTAAAATAATGAGAAAGTCTTTAGTTTCACGTAACATGAAATAAAAGGGCAGTTGGCTGTGAACAGAGCTTTGAGAAAACAGTTTCAACACAATTGGCTACATACAGACCTCCATGCTACTTGTAACATTCCCAAGGGATGGGACTCATCCTCCCTGGAAGGTCCCATACAGAGTGTGCAATGGTATTTTTTCCAGGCAGTCTCCATGCATTCCTTGCTGCAGTAAACAACCTGTGTGATAGCCAAAAACACACACACACCTGAACAAGTGGCATGTAGCATAAGCAACTTCAAATTTAAATCAAACAAGCTTACATGAAACCAAATTAATTCACAAATCAATTAATAACAGGCAATCAGTACGTATGAATAATGTAATCACAGTAATTTGGTCAATTTTATCAAAAAATGTGTGAGAAGTTTGAACAAGCATTTACCAAAATCTTCACTAAAATTCATATCTAATATTTTCATTCTTAAATGGGTTTTATGAGTACCTTATTGTCCTTACTTCAATAATATAGATTGTTATATAATGGTGTGTAAACCAAGTAAAAACCAAGACATAAACAAAATCATTATGCAAACCACAGTGTAGGGTTCATAAAACAAGAACTGTCTTGAGAACTAAAGTTCTCCTATATAAGAGGCTAAGAAATTTTTCCAATGTGTTAACTTGAAGAATTAATTATTTTAAATAGCTTCTCCACAGAGAGACAAATGACCAGCATTAAATATGATCTCTCCCTACAAATTTGTAATCCAAGTCCTACCTAGTCTACCATTTCGCCCCTACTTTAACCCTTTAGCATTCAGATTATTCTACCAAGTGTAATACTTATTTATTCACATTATTTTGAATTTATCCTGCATTATCTTGTAGCTTTGATAGTTCGATTATGTGACTATTTTTAGACTAACATTGTTGGGTAGGTGTGAGAGGTTGGATCTGGCCAGTTTGAACATAAAACAGGAAGAATATTTTGGCTGGCTCTGGCCTGCTTAAATGCTAAAGGGTTAAGGTTGGAAAACTTCGCTAATTCTAGGCAATAAATGGGAAAGGAAAATGAGTAATGACGAAGAAGTACATCCATTAAAAACCAAACTATCTACTAATGATGATGTTATACAACAAACATACAACCATCAACAAATGAAGAGGTACACACAGGGGTAAAATGTCTGATGGAACAATACTAAGGAATTAAACAGTGAAGGGCCTAAGAATAAACTTGCACTTGGTTTTTAATCTCTTTGTAAACAACCAGATTGAAACTCTATTTAGTCTTACAATTGAAAAAAAAAGGATCATTTTGAAGTGTTTTTATTTGAATCAAACCTTTCCAACATGATCTAAAACTTTTGTTAAGTTGTCCAGCTGAATAATAAAGTTACTTTCTCTTTTTACTAAATCCCTGCAAAATTCTTAGCTCCTTTTAAAATTAACTGAAAAAATGTAGTGAATTTCCGCAGAAATGTGGTCACAAAAGAGTTAAAGTAAATAAGTGTACAGAGTAAGCCAATAGTTCTCAAAGGTTAAATGTTTGTAACAGTAATACATTGTCCTTCATATTGTTTCCTTTCCCTACTGTTACAGCAAGTCCCTTACAAAGACAACCCAATTCTCAACAGCCCTGTACTATGGGTTGGTGTTGCTATTGTTTAACCCCAAGAATCAATCAAACGTAAAAGTATTACAAAGGTGATCATCTTGCCTTTTTCTATGCCCTGTCAGTAGGGTGTGCTTTGAAAGAGACCTGACTGTTATTCCCAGCAGACTGAATGACAACATAAAATCTATCCTATGATTCATCATCATCATTTAGCATCTGCTTTCCATGCTGGCATGAGTTAGGTGGTTTGACTGAAACTGGTAAGCCAGAGAGCTGCATCAGATTCTAATCTGGTTTGGCATGATTTCTACAGCTGGATACTGTTCCTAACCCCAACCACTCCAAGAGTGTAATGGGTGTTTTTTTTTTTTTTTAATGTGTCAGTTACATGACACCAGGACTATAAAAATGAAATGGCTTTGTGAGTATGGTATTGGGCTATGAGGTCAAAGGTACTGAGTTCAAATCTACTGGAAGCATATCATTTGCGTATGTGGACAATATACTTAGTTCAGAGCATGTCAGTATACCTAGCTGTTGAGAATAGGTAACCAAAATCATCTTGGAATGTTACCTATCCAACTATTGAGCAGAACTTTTGATACGTTGCATAAAAGTATTATAAATTCCAAAGTGATGCATGGCATTCAAACTTTAATGCAGTTAACCAAGCACATATTTGTAAACTAAAATAAGTAGCAACATTATGAGATGTGTGGTACCAGTAACACAGCAGCTATGACCAGTGTAGCATAGAAGGAATATTATATATCATTGATCAATGTCCTATCCTGGAGATTTGATTTTCATCCACTCAGTGCTATTAAAAACACCTTGAGGCTTGAAGGACATTAACATTTTTACATATTACTGCTGTGAGTGTTAGGGGCCATAGCTGCACTGAAGTTAAATCTGATGATGAACAAAAGTGTGGACAGATGTTCTTCAGGTCTCTACATTACCACTCACTCTGCTACCAAATTGCCTTCAAATCAAACCCTACCGTCTTAAGTAAATAAAAGCATACATTAAATAATATAGTCTTAAATACTGCTAAAAGAGGAGGTAGTAACAACTAGAATGCCTTTGTTTATACATAAATGACCTCAGTCAGGGCTGACCAGAGACTTCACATACCTGTGGAAGGGGTAGACCCAGGAAGATGTGGGTTGAGGTGGTGAAATATGATCTTTGGTTGTTGAGCTTCACAGAGGCAATAACAAGTGACTGCAACTTCTGGCAATTTGCAATGCTCGAGAAGATATGTCAAGCTAAGTGAAATTGTAGTCATGGTCAGTGCCGGTGACATGTAAAAGGCATCTATGCCAGTGACACATAAAAGGCACCCATGCTGGTGGCATGTAAAAGACACCTAGTACACTCTCTAAAGTGACAGATGTTAGGAAGAGCATTGAGCTATAGAAACTAAGCCAAAACAGGTGACTGGACCCTAGTGCAGCTCCCCAGCTTACCAGTCCCAGTCAAACCGTCTAACCCATGCCAGCATGGAAAACAGACATTAAATGAAGATGATGATACGAAAAATTGTCATCAGATGATTAATTACTATGTGAACCTTTCTTTGAAAGAGAAAAGGCATGAACTCCCTACAGTGTAAATCAGTGTTTCTCAACCATTTTTTTACCTATGAACCCTTTTGATTGTTATTTTACTCTACTGGACCACCATAGCTATTTGCTGTTCAAAAAAATTCTATTATATTTTTATAATCAAATATGATTAGAAATTGTATTTAAAAATTTGTTAAAATATCTTGTGTATCGTAGAAGTATAAGCAATTCATTTTTTTATACAGACCCCGCCCCAACCGAGGGTCATATGGATTCTGGCTGAGAACGACTGGTGTAAATGTAGGACATTTATGTCATAAAACAAAACAATGTTATGATCCAATGGGTTGTGTAAGTTATGTAGAGATGGGAGATGAGCAGTGTCAATGACCTTGACAGAACTTCATATGCTGCTGAGATTGATACGCAGTCTGAACTCTTGTAGGTCAATATCCACAGGATAAACGTGATGTACACACAAACACATGTTAAATCTAGTAACATATATGCCTAAGGCAACAGTTCTTAGCTGTAGGCAATAATTAATTAACAACAAGATTAATATAATAAGTAATCATTACATTAAAGAGAAAATATTATGTGAGATTTTACAGATTTTTATCTCAATTAACCTTACAGAGGACTAGATAGATTTTTCTGTTATTAACTTCAAAATAAATATAATATATACATGATATAGTGGAAGCACAATGGCCCAGTGGTTAGAGCAGCGGACTCGCGGTCATAGGATCGCGGTTTCGATTCCCAGACCGGGCGTTGTGAGTGTTTATTGAGCGATAACACCTAAAGCTCCATGAGGCTCCGGCAGGGGATGGTGGCGAACCCTGCTGTACTCTTTCACCACAACTTTCTCTCACTCTTACTTCTTGTTTCTGCCGTGCCTGTAATTCAAAGGGTCAGCCTTGTTACACTGTGTCACGCTGAATATCCCTGAGAACTACATTAAGGGTGCACGTGTCTGTGGAGTGCTCAGCCACTTGCACATTAATTTCACGAGCAGGCTGTTCCGTTGATTGGATCAACTGGAACCCTCGACGTCGTAAACGACGGAGTGCCAACAACAACAACAACATGATATAAAAAATATAAAGGAGTAAATGTAAGACATTATATAAATTTAATGATATCATGGTTAGAAGTTTATTTTGAATCCTATGGAATGGTGTTGTGATCCTCTTATAACAATATGGTATATTGTCTCCTGTGTGAATATGCATAATTCCTATCATTAAAACATTGTCATTCTGCTATTGTTCTCTATAAATCTAATTACTTTCATGATTTTAGTGCCTCACTTGGTTTTGATAGACAACTTAGCTCATCTAATTAACCTAATTTTCTACCGAGGAACTGATATATCTAAACACCTGTTAGCATTATCTCTCCTCATTCCAATTAATAAAAGGAAAGAGGCCTCTAAATAGTTACTCAACCTGCTAAAAATTGCAACCAAATCTCTCACCATTGTCATTAAAAATTAAGGTGCGTGGCTTAGTGGTTAGGGCATTCAGCTCACAATCATGAGGTCGTGAGTTCAATTCCCGGTGACACAGTGTCCTTGAGCAAGATGCTTTATTCACATTACTCCAGTCCACTCAACTGGCAAAAATGAGTAGTATTTCAAAAGGGCCAGCCTTGTCACATTCTGTGTCACACTGAAGTTCCCAGTGAACTATGTTAAGGGTACACGTGTCTGTGGAGTGCTCAGCCACTTTCACGTTAATTTGACAAGCAAGTTGTTCCGTTGATCAGATCAACTGGAACCCTTGTCGTTGTAGCACTAATTTATACTGAGACATACATTCCTGATTAGAGGAAAATTTAGTGTTTACATCATCAGCCAGATTTACTTATTGGTCAGTACAAAATCAGCCTGGATCTGAAGCAACAGACAAGTAAAAAAAAAGAAGGTAACAAAGTTCTCAAAGACCTTCCAGTTAGCTAAAAAATTTCAAAAAAAAAAAAAAGAAAAAGAAATGATTGGGAATATAAACTAGAGAATTATAACCAAGGATGATTTGATATTCCTAAAGAGTAATCAACTGTATGCTACTGACTACATCTATGAATAGAGCAAGGTTCCCAGCTAGGCAGCAGGCAACATAGTGAAATAATAATGGCTAGGGCTATAAGAGCTCAGTGAAAGGTCTGCAAGGAATAGATGAAAGGGAGTAGGAATGCATGATATCAAGATATTATACAAGGTACCAAGTCTTTCAAGCCAGGAAGAAATCTGAGGACAGGAGATTCATTTATGTTCTAATAGGAAGGATTAGATGTTTTCTAAGTTACTAGGTCAACCATCAGCAAAATGCTATCTCCAATAACAAGGATGTTATCTTTGTCAACGACTACAAAGGGAAGAGAAAAACTAGAGAAGGGTAATTACAGAAGCTTCAAATTAATGAATCAAACCTAATAAGTAGTTGAGAAAGCTTTAACAAAGTTCGGAATAAAGTGGCTAAACTCTATTAGATACTATGTATGTTTGTACATACTTAGTGAATAACAATTATATTTTGCATTTGACAATCAAAAGAAGGTGTTTAATTAAGCCACTCAGTCTCTTGTCTGCTGACTACTAAGGAAACTAGGTACAGATAAATGACTTGTGAGTGCACACATAAGTGGGGCGTAATGGGTCATTTGTCAGATTTTCATTAGTTTCTACCCATTCCAGGATGTACTGCAGATTTGGACTTTTTGTACTAGAGATATGTTCAGAGTATCTCCTTTGCCCATGTTATGTTGGATAAAGGAATTATCCTTGGAAACACTGAAATTCAAAAGTGGGGCATAATGAGTTACTTGTTAGTTTGTGGGGGTGGAGTATAATAGGTTACTTAAAATATAGCACCATAGGCTTCTATAAATAGAAGAAAAGACAAATTAAAGAAGTCAAATATGTGCCAGTATCTGAAAGTGTTATGGCAGCGCTGTTTCATGTAACTTGTTATTTACACAGGATAAAGGGGCAGGTGATTGTATTGTTATTCCAAGAGGAAAAGAGAAGAGTGTGCAGCAAAAAATGCACTAACGAAGCAACTAAAGTCTAAAAGTGAAAAAAATGGAAGGAGGGTCACTTGCTCCAAAATGGCAGAAAACAGCTAGTACAAAGTGTGACAATAGTGATGGTAACCATCACTAGTGCAGATGATTTGGAGGCAGATGATGCTGAGAGCTCCATCTGAAAAAGATTCTGGAACAGATACAAAGGCAGGAAGAATGAAGTTGGGCTGCTGTGTGACCTTTGTTAGGATGTCTGTTCTAAGCAGATTCCAAAGGGAACAGATGTTAACCAAGATTTCTTCTGCAAGAAGTGTACAGCTTTATCTGTGCCAAATGGAGGACTTTATTATGATTATTGTTCAGTAAACATGGTTGTCATTTTAAAATTTTGATGAAGATTGAGGGACACTCGGATGTCTCTCATATGTTTCTTTATTGATTGTTTCCAACATTCTCTTTTACTTGTTTCAGTCATTTGACTGCGGCCATGCTGGAGCACCACCTTTAGTCGAACAAATCGACTCCAGGACTTATTCTTTGTAAGCCTAGTACTTATTCTATTGGTCTCTTTTGCCAAACCGCTAAGTTACAGGGACGTAAACACACCAGCATCGGTTGTCAAGCGATGGTGGGGGGACAAACACAGATACACAAACACACATACATATATATATATATATACGATGGGCTTCTTTCAGTTTCCATCTACCAAATCCACTCACAAGGCTTTAGTCGGCCCAATGCTATAGTAGAAGACACTTGTCCAAGGTGTCACGCAGTGGGATTGAACCCAGAACCATGTGGTTGGTAAGCAAGCTACATACCACACAGCCACTCCTGCATATTTGTCATATTTTTATCCAAATACTACTCTGCATTTCATTCTATATGTGGATAACCCATTATGCCCCACCAAATATTGAAATTTCAGGTTTTTACTATATTTCAAATATAACTATGTATTTATGATGAGTATTCAAAATTGCCTCATAATCATGATACACTTTTTGAGATTATAAATCCATGTTAACTATTACATTTTGGCTTTTATTTGACATTTTAAAAAAACTTTGGAAAAAAATTGACCCATTATGCCCCACCCCACCCTACATCCTGTAGCAAGTTTAGGGTCTGCAATGAATTTAGTGAAGAATTTAGCATTCAAACTACCATTTTCTAATTCAAGTTAATGAAGTTGCAACATGTTAAACCAATTCTTTTAGGACTTATATAAATTAAAGAGTTAGAGAAAAATGTTCCAAACAAAAGAGTTCAAATCCTTAAATGGTTAATCGTTAAGAGAGAAAACAATGAACAAGACTTATCTGGAAGGGGGCTTTGCCTGATATGGCAAAAATAAATAGAAACACAATGGCAAGAGTAGAGATAATTGATAGGCTTATAAAAGAACCATAACTTCAGATGTAATATGTGTACATTAGAAGTTAGTAGTAGTAGGAGCACACCCATGCAATGAAAAATCACAAACCTCTCAGACACTCCTTAAACACAGTTCTTACCCAGGTAAATTAATGAGCACAGAGGATGAACGTAACAAAATCACACTACTTTGGGTGAGTAAAGGGAGAAGAAAAGATTATGTAGTTATTGCTTCTGTTGGCAACAAAGAATTCCTCTCTTCATGCAAAAGACACTGCATTACAGGTAAAACATACGGTGCTGCACAACAGTGAGATGTTGATATTGAGTATGGAATGATCAACACAGGCTGGAGGGAAATTGAGTTTGATAGTTTGATCTATTGGAGGTTTAACCCTTTAGCATTCAGATTATCCTGTCAAATGTAATGATTATCTATTCACATTGTTTGGAATTAATCATGCATTATCTTAGAGCTTCAACATTTTGATGATTTGATTGTTTATTTTTTAGAATAAAATTGTAAGACAGGTGTGAGAAGCTAGATCTGGCCAGTTTGGATATAAAACATTTGAGCCAGATATGGCTGGTTTAAACGCTAAAGGGTTAATATTAACCTGTACAAGTTAGCTGAGAGATTAGTTACACATCAAACGTATCAGCTGACGTTTGCAGTTGATTGGTTAGTAGTAGCAAAGGTATCTAACTGTAAAAAGTCACTCCAACAACAAAAACCATCCCGCTTACACAAACATGGAGAAATTGGCTGTAAAATAATAATTAAAAATGTCTTGTACTTTTCTTTAGAGTTAACAGTATAAAAGACTTTGTCATACATCTATGAGTTGACACTCTACTTTACAACAACTAATGTGAAACCCATTTTATTCTATATTTCATATCCAAAGCAGAAATACTTCAATATATTCAGAACAAATCTTTCTTATTATGAACATGTGCTGTTAAACAATGAAAATGCTTAGATAAATATTTATGCAGCAGATAAGACCCTGATTATACGTAAAGAGGCTAATTAAACAGCTTAGAAAGAACTAAATCTAAAATAAGGTGGAGATAATTCCTAATTAATCACACTGTAATGATTAATTTCCAACTTAATACCCAGTGGTTAAAACTTCTAGGAAAGTTCTCTACCAAATTGATGAATAAGTCATAAAACATCTTAAAGCTGAAGCAATGCATAAATTTATAATTCCTGTCTGTTTTTTTCATTATTGAGTAAAAGATGACTCTTGGAATTGCGTACATGCTTCCTTTACAGAAAGATAGACTGAAGTGGTTCCCCATCATAAACAACATCAAGCATAAAAATATTGTTGGGTTTGATAGCAATTCCCAACAGACAGGTAAAATAGAAGCACAGATTCCTGCTTCCTCTTCAAAAACACAAGAAAATAATTGCTGTAAATTCTGATTTCACAATACATATTTATATCACATACAGTCATATTAGAATATGGGACAAATGTTGTGAGATATCAATTTAATAACCTGGGCCCCCTATCAACACTATATTTCTGTATAATATTTCCCTCTAATTATGTGGGTGAGCATGTGCATGTTTTTTTTTTTAACATATCTATTGATATACATATATAATTTACACATAGTTATACTCTTTGAGAAACTAACATATGCTTTCAACTAGAAGTGGGAATAGCATTAAACCATTAAACTTGAAAATAAAGTGCTTAATGTCAAACTTGATTACTTCAATTTGTATTTCTACATTATTCAGAAATACCCGCAATACACCTGTTTAAAGATGTTCTTACAAAAAAGAAATCAAGACTTCGATAATTATCATTAGAAAAACTTCGGATTTAATTTTAATGTGTTTTTTAAAAAAATTATACAACATAAACATTAATAAGATATATATATATATATACACATACATACATACGTGTGTGTGTGTGTGTATGTATGTATGTATGTATGTATGTGTATATATATATATTATATATATATTATATATATATATATATATATATATATATATATATATATATATAAATCACTTACAATTTAAAATTCTTGAAAATATTTAGAGTGAACTTATTCTACAGTGATTTAAGAAAGGATTTTGTAAGGTGTTGCTTTCTCCAACCTTTTGGATTTAAAGCTCAGCACTAGCAAAATTGCTCCCTACTGTTCTACAGTAAGGTGGATAGAGTGACTGAAAGAGTGCTAGGATACAAACTGATTATTTCTAGGTTGATAAGCCTCCATCCTATTGATATGAACAGTAACAGCCTTATAGAATTCAATTTACATGAAACAACAAAGTGTATCTAATCTATACGAAATACACACCAAAAGGTTTACTTTAATTTTGAGGTAATAGGTAAATATTTTGAGAAGTTTCTGGAGATGAATAAATTTAATGAGAAAAGCTGCTTTTACCTGACAATGTGGACAGCAGGTATATTGATCTGGTCTTACTGTGCAATTCTGCTTTTGGGGCAATTCCAAGGTGGAAATCGAGGTAAGGCGCCTGGCCATATTTTCAGCAGTCTCCAAAGACTTGAGGCAAAACTCACAAGCCTCATATTTGTAGAATTCATTCCATAAAAACTGGGAGCATACCAAAGGAACTTCTTCAAAAATCTGGTCCCCTTTCTTGAATGCTTGGCATGCAAATAATCCTTTGCCCTGAAAAAGAAATAGAAAGACTTATTATTTCACACTTGATGTTCTTGTTGTCTAACCTGAAGTCAACACTGATTGAGCCAACATATGATTAACCCTTTAGCATTTAAATGTAATGTTTGTTTATTCACGTTGTTTTGAATTTATCTTGCATTATCTTGTAGCTTTGAGATTTTGAATATACGACTATATTTTTTTAGACTAACATTGTAGGGTAGGTGTGAGAGGCTGGATCTGGCTAGTTTGAACTTGAAATAGGAAGAATATTTTGGCTGGACATGGCTGGTCAAAAGCATTTCAGCCATGAATTTGTACATTTAATACATTGTCTAATGCACCCATTCTTTTAAAGATGGTAGGGCGTGATTCAAGGGAGACTTGACAGTCATTTAAGTAAGTTAAGCAATAAAGTAGAGGGTCCCTTGACAGCTCATTCATCACTTGGTTGATATTGAAGACAAATTCACTTCTTGGGGAGTGTTATAAGATATGATTTTTCTTCTGTAGGACATGAAGATAAAATCTCAAAAAGGATTATGTAATTCTTCTGAACGTAATCAAATGGGAGCAAAGCCATGTGGCTTAGTTGTGAGGGGTACTCAGCTCACAATTGTAAGGTCATGAGTTTGTTTCCTGGTGGCATGTGTCTCTTGAACAAGACACTTTATTTCATGTTGTTTCAGTCCACTCAGCCGTCAAAAATGAGTTGTACCTGTATTTCAAAGGGTCTGCCTTGTCACATTCTGTGTCACGGTGAATCTCCCTGAGAACTGTTAAGGGCACGCATGCCTGTGGAGTGCTCAGCTGCTTGCACATTAATTCCACAAGCAAGCTGTACCATTCATCAGATCCTAACCAATGGAGTACCAGTTGTTAAAAATCAAATAGGAGATAATCTATAGCAGTGGTTCGCAACCTAGGTGATAGTATGCATTGGACTGGCTACTGCAGATGCTAGATTTTTTTTTAGGGGTGATAGGTGGTTGTCAAGTAATTAGGGGGTATTTGACTTGATGCCCATAACTTTTTAGTGACAACAGAACTAGCTATGAAATCAAGGCTAATTTCACTAAAATAAAACAGCAACATGCATTAATAACTTGGCAAATAATAGACCTGCTAGCCACTGAGATTAATTGTGTCAGCAGTACGAAAAACATAGAGAGATACATTTTTTCCTAGCTTAAATTTTATGATGAGAAATAAATAAAACATAAATGTCTCTGGAGAGAATATTGTGGTCTAATGCATGTGACATTAAAAAAATGACTTGGTACCTATTCCTGGTAACCAAAGGTATTGAGACTAAAAGAAGAATAGTGTTTTACCAAGAAATACAATAAAACACCTGCATCAGGTTTGACCTTTCAACTGTATGCAAATAATGTAATGAATTGACTCAGCCATTCAACTTCTTTTGGATAACAGAATCGTTAGCACGCCAGGTGAATTGCTTAGCGGTATTTTGTCAGTCTTTACATTCTGAGTTCAAATTCTGCCAGATGCACTTTACGACACGGAAGCTTACGACAGAGTGGCAAAAGCTTGAAGTGGGCATACTAATGGGGTGCACCATTTCGCCACTGATCTTTGTCATTGTGATGGAAGTTGTTACAAGATCTGCAATTCCACACCTCGAGGGCATGGTTAATGACATAGGTGAAAGAATACTAGTCTGTGCCTTCACGGATGACCTGATGATCCTATGCCCAATGCATAAAAAGACGGTTGACGGTTTGCAGTGGCTGGATGAGCTGGTCCAATGGGCACAAATGAGATTCAAACTAAAGAAGAGTTGGAACCTGTCCTTGCAAGCAGGAAAGCTGCAACAAATCTACTTCGGGGTTGCTGGAGAGAAGATACCAACTGTATGCAATGAGCTGGTGAAGAGCCTGGGAAGATGGTACTCTGCCAGCATGATAGACATCCATTGCGGGATTGAGAGCCAGCGGCAGGCAGACGATGGGATCAGGGCGGTTGACAGGTCGACACTGCCTGGGCATTTCAAGTTGTGGTGCTGTCAGTTTGGCCTACTACCAGGACTGCTTTGGTCGCTTACAGTATATGAAGCTGCGTTATCTCATGTAGAAATTATTGAGCAGAAGCAGAACATGGCATGGAGAAGATGGTTGGGAGTTCCGAGAATGCTGATGGATGTTGCCTTGCATGCACACTCATCAAAAATGCAAATCTCAAAAACTACAAACTATTTGAAATAAAACTGTAGCAATCTACACATACATATTCATATATCACTTCTACAATGAAACCTAATTATAAAGTATCATAGGCTGCATAGATATAATAGAAGCATGTTATTAATGATCTAAATTAATTTCAAGTCACCATTGCTCCAGAAATGACATGCCCGCCTACCCACAAAAACCCAGTCATATTATCAGCAGACTAGAACATGACAATATCACCCAAACCAGACAGCCAATACAAATAAAGTGCAGAAGGCCAAATTAATAGCATACCAAATGATCAGAGACTAGTATTGCATGAGTTCGTCATCTCTCAGTCTACCTAACTAAAAACAAGCCTCACAGGGTAGGAATAATGTAAGCTGCAATAACAAAGTTCAACCCTATTGTGACCAAATTTCTATGGAAATACAATGCTCATGTTCCAATTAATTTTGAAAAGAATAAAAAGTTTGGTACTTAGTGAATAATTATCACTTTAATTAGATTGATGGTACCACATAAAAAGCAGCCAGTACACTCTGAAAAGTGGTTGATATTAGGAAGAACATCCAGCTGTAGAAACCATGCCAAAGCATATAACTATTTTAAAAATCAAATTGGCAGTCACCTTAGTTTGAATGCAGATATACAAAATATATGCAACACTACCACATTAGCATAACAATGTTATCACAGCCTGGGTAGATAGTGTGCAAATGTCAACCAAAAACATTTACATATTAATAATAGAATACTATAAAATATAACATTATTTCAACCATGAACGATAAATTATGTAAGTCAATATATATTTTGTAACTTCTGAATTAACCATTGTGATTCAGTAGCTTTAATGTGGTGGTGGTGGGGTGTATGACATGTTAAATTACTGTGAGGATTAGCATGATTTGGCAGAATGGGTAGTTTTAGATATTGAATATTAGCAGTAGTAATTGGAAAAACTAATGTTGCTGACCAGTTAAAAACAGTGCTACAAGAGACCACGAGACCAAGTGGTAGCTCTACAAGAGATCTGGTTGATATCATCAGCCAGATAACCATATTTAGCAAGATGTGCTTGAGGAAGAATATTTCAGATCTAGTTATTCAGTTGACACTAACTGAGCTGTTCAATCTTGGTCATGTTCTGGTCAGCATAAATCAAATAATGTACATCCTACAAGAAATTTCATTACATTATTCTTGTAATGAATCATTTGCCCAACCTCATAAAAGGTTTACTGCTATTCTGACAAGTAATATTTCAACTGACAAAACTTGCCTACATTATTAGGTGCACCATTTACGCTATGATGACTAACAAGAACCTTTCGCAGACACTCATCAAACTCTCCAACTGATGGATTTATAATCTTTTAATGCAGACTTAATTGTTCGCCCAATTCTGCTGCACCATTAAATTTTGGTTTGTAGGTAGGACTTTTAATTTTCTTGCAATAAATTTGGTTGGACCAGTCCTTTAACTGAATGAAGTTTGGTGGAATGCCAAATCTAGATAGGAAATAGGCACTTGCTTATGTTTTTTTAGCTAGGACATAAAATACCTTCAAGATCAACAAGTGCCCAGCATCTTCACTGTATCTCCTGTTCATAAGTAACCTTTCTCAAAGCTGTGATTTGTGCCACTTATCAGTACAAGAAATAGTTTTAAATCTCATTTTAGCATAGTCATTTGACAAACTCCTTTTTCAAAAACATTGGTCTAATTCTGGCAATAAGATTCTTTAAGCTAACATAATGAGTACATACGTTAAAATGATTTTTGATGTCTTCATCTACATAAGCACCTGTAAAAATTAATTCATCATTACATATATCAGAATGTAAAGAGAACTGCGCCATACAAGAGCATAAATATAACTGACAATTTCAGCAGGCAAGTGAATGATTTTGAAACAATATTAAGATAAGGGCCTAAGTAATTCACAGAGAGGCTCACTTGAAGACATCAAGATTTTTTAATATATGATACCACTGTAGAGAATTTGCATTCAATATTAGAATATTTCTCTAGAGTCCTGCCAAATGTATAATTAAGATATGCTATGGGCCTTTCATTTTGAGACATTATTTCTGCTACAGTAAATTTAGCAACTTAATTAACTAAGTTTGAATCGTAAGAAGTTTTATCTTCTTAAGACGATGACGATGTTTATCTCAATTTAGAGATAAACAATTTGGTTTCATATCCAACAGATCGATCATGCTACAACTAAATGATAAGTGGACAGCGGCTGAAAAGTTGGTGATATTCTTGGATAGATTGAAACATTCTTGACAAACCAGAAACAAAGAGTTGTTGCTGATGGGGGAAGTAGTCGGGGTGTAGTATGTGTGGGTGCTTGATTCTTTGTTATATATGTCAATGACCTGTCCAAAGTGATTAATAAACAGTGAGATATTCTTCTACGGAGATAAAACGAAAATATTCAAAAACATTTGTGAAAGAAGAGACTGAAGTCAAATACCACAGGACTTGAATGAGGCTGGGAACATAGAAAATTACTGCTGATCTGGAAGTGAAGATAGACAACAAACAGAAGTTTGGAGAGCAATAGACACATAAAATAAAGACAAGCTATTGGGATTTGCACCATTTGGGTGAGGCTTCACTTGGAATACACATAAATCATATCTGGTACCTACATCAAAATGATAGAAAATGTACAACGAGGCGATACAAAACTTGGTTCGATATTAAGAGAATCTTTCATTTGCAGAACGACTGAGGAAAGTGGTTTTACATACACCGTTGTCTATAGAAAAATCAAGCGTATACATTATATAGTTTTAAGAGCAAGAAAGAACCTACGACGAAGCTCGTAAAATGTGAATAAATTACAAGGAGGCAACAAGTGCGACTAAACAAAAGGAAACATTCCGTTTTGAGAGTTGTGAATAACTGAGAACAGTCTCCAGTAAAATAAGGTGAACTCAAAATCAGTGACGGAGTTTGAAAGTGGGATAGAACTTGCCTGGTAAAAAGATATCAACCCTAAGACAAAACCACATAACCACCGTGACCACCACCATATAACATTAATTTTCGTTATCTTTATGATGGTGTCGCAGGCTTGAAGTCATACAGGTGTCAGTCATAACTGAGCATCGTAGGTCATTGACATTTTATAAGGAACATTGAAACGTTAGTCAACTTAAATAGTCCTGACCACATGCGAGCAAGCAAAATGTATGGATCGTCACATCAGTGTAAACACTATCATAGATGTAGTAAGTAGATAAATAAATAGAATGTGTGCAGATGTTGACAAGATTCGTTTAGCTACTGTATTTCATGCAGATGACGCCCCATAGTATTATTTATCTTCGCCACCAACAACAGTTCGACTAAGCAAGAGATGTTGGTAGAACTAATTTGAAATACGTGTAAAACAAACTGGAGCATTCATTCTATAATGCTAAAACTTTGATACACTAATTAACAAAGCATGACATACTGAAAGAATACTCCAACTAATCAGTTCGAACACATTGAGACAACGAAAAGCCATGTTGGAAGGAATATCGATAGGAAGAAGAGATAACAATGTCACGTTGGCTAACTAGTTTGAGCCGATGGTAGAGAGAAGACGTCTGCGAGAAATTATGACTAATAACATCATATATATATTATTTCTAATTATTTATTTTTTAAGTCGCGATATAGATTATTACATTATTGATATTATTGTCTTCCATCAGGATAATGATTTACATTTTTTTCTATTTCATTTAACCCATCGATAACCAAACAGCTGGACACCAACCACGCTTTCACATTAATCCGTTCTTTTTTCTTCTCTTATTTATTCATCACTCTGATCCACATAGAAATAAACACATTAATTTTAAATCCAAACTTTTATATCCAATCTAAAATTTACTGAATTATAAATAATGCTAAATTTGCAGAGGATTGTTATATTTTTGCTTGTCTCATTAACGCTACCACATGTGGCAAGAAGTTCCGACCACCATACAGAACCTAATCTAATAATTTTTTTCTTTGATTTATCCAATGTGACATCTATTGTCTTTACTTGTAGAATAATTAAAATACAATGGTCGAGTGAAATATTAATTGGTTCGTTGATAGGAGCTTTTAGCGCACAAATCCTTAATTATGCTGCGGAATTTGCCGCCAAAAACAAAAATCCCTTCGGATAATGCAACTAAATTGCACTGGAAGAAATGAATCAAGAAGACAAAGTGAATCAGACAGATACAAAAAAGAGAAATAAAATTGCTGACAGTTGGAATTCTTATTTTTAAACATAGTTATTCATGAATATTTAAATGTACGGACTGAAATCATGGAGATTTCCCATACTTGAATTTAATTTTTTTTTTTTTAATTTTGATAATTAGCGTTAGTGAAACGATTTTTTCAACCCACTGAATTATTTGTATCAATAAATAAATGTAGCATAAGATGGCAAGAGCTGACAAAGCAAAAACGGACATAAAATGCACCTAATTCTTTTTTTTTTTTTAAACCAGGTTATGATTATTGATTAAATGGTACCGTAAAGATCGTTTAAAGTGGTCAACATAAGACAGAGGATGTAGAGATGTTTACGTTGAAAGACGGACATTAGCAAACACTTCTAATCAAATAGGAATTAAATACAAAATACCTACCTTATCCGAGTTGACAACCTTTACTTCGACACCTTGTACTTGGTCCGTTGCCATCTTGCCAAATGTGTCGTCATTGGAAAGTCAACAAGTCTAAAACAGTAATTATCTCCCTTGCTTTCCTATCTCCTTCACTAGATTTTCCGAATTATGAAACCTAACTTACAGAATATTTTAGGAGAAAACCGTCTGTTCTTTTTAATGGTTGTTGGTTTCCTACAAAAATACAATGCTTCTTAATTACTTTAGGGTGTTAAATTCTTTCACGTTTGTGTCTTTTCTCAAGAGCTTTAGGGATGTTAGAGAAGTGATGGCTTTGACTCAGAATTGAAACTGGGTCGTGAATTCGGCTCACTGGAAGATTACCGCTCTGCAGGGAAAACATTGCTCTTTCAAATTTGTTATTGAAAATTAGAAGCATTGTTGTATTCTTCTGTTACGTCCCTTGTGTCGCACACATTCTGTCCCATTTTCTTTCTTTTCTCTCTTTTTTTTTTTTTTTTTTTGTAAGATTCTACCATGAATTGAGTTCTAAATCTAAATTGGTAAATCAACTGAAAAAGTGACAAAAGCGTGCTTACTTGATGGGCTACAAAAATAGCAGCGTAATTTCCCTGAACAAATGATTAAATTACTTACCTCTCTCTCCCCTTGGGTTGTTTTTTTTGTTTTTTTTTTATAAGACAGAAACAAATTAGAGAAATAACTGTCTGTTTCTCATCTCATCTTTTAACATCCATTCTCCATGCTGGCATGGATTGGATGGTTTGACAGGAGTTGGCCAGCTGAAGAGCTGCTCTGGCTCCATTTGTCTGTTTTTGCAAGGTTTCTACAGCTAGATGCCCTTGCCAACGCAAACCACTTTACAGCATGTACTGGGTACTTTTACATAGCACTAGCATGACTGCTTTTACATGGCACTAGCACCCATGAGCCCACATGGCTAGGATCTCTTAACTGAGATAAGGATGTTGTGCAAGTACCTGTACACATGAAAGGTCACAATTTTAATTAGCTTGAAAGAATCCCTCTCAACACATGGCTATGATACTCCCCCACTACTCCTGCTCATGATCAGAGATGCACATATTGTCAGCCACTAAGGGACATGCTCAAGTGGTTATGGTCAAGCAAATCTGTGCTATTGATCAAAATATTTGCTATAATGATATTTCTGCTTCAGCAACTCAGTGCTGAATCCATCTGCAATATAATGGAAAATAGATCAGTTTCAAAGCATTAATGTCCAGGTCACAATGCTTGAAGGGAATAGTAGTCATTCCTTTTGACTTCTAGATAGAAGTAAACAGGAAATAACACTTATTGACCAAAGACAATTGTTACACAGTGTATTACAGTCAAGAGAAATTCTTTTTACCTCTTCAAAAACTTTATCACAATAAATTCTCAGCAGTAAAAGAAAAGCACTTTAGAACAATGCGATATTCTTTAGTCTGCTATACATATCTATCCAGAACCCGGAAAGTGACTTGGTTGAGATCTTAGCACATGAAATACTACCTTCCCTTTTAGAGTTGGGCGAACTTCAATTGCCATATAAAGCCTAACTATCTGAAATGATTTGGTTTTCCAGACAACCAAAGCCACCTTCTATGAATATGCTGACAAGATATTTATTATACCTTACATGAAGAAGCAGCTGCAAGTTGTCATGAGAGTGAATGAGATATGCATATATATATACAAGAAAGGGTCAAACAAAATCAAACTGCCAGGCAGTTTAGATGGACATCTGGCATGACCCAGTCATTAAGAAAGAGCCTTTTCCCATTTTGACTATCAAGATTCAAGATAACAATTTGCTTTCAGCCCAATTTGTGCATGTTATGTCAGGGTAAGCTGTAATATTGATAGTTCCAGCATTTCCATCCAAAACAATAACCATGAGTAGGTGAACACCAAGATTATAGTTCATGTACTGCATGTAAAGGAGCATAGGGAAAACACTATTCAACTAGGTAATATAGACACAGACATAATCATTCTGGCAGACATATTCCATGATGTGACAACAGCTCTACCTTTGGCGGACAATAGTGGCTTTGGAATGAGCAAAAATTACATGTTTTACCCCACCAAATAGCAAGAGCACCAGAAGCATCACAAGAAGCCTAGAAGTGTTATGATTATGGACATCATTTACAGTCCATGTATTTATAGATTGTGATACAATCTCTGCTTTCAACAGCAAGAGCAAGCAGTCAGTGTAGAAGGCCTGACAGATCTATAAAGACACCATAAAAACTGGCAATCCTTAGGTGTTGGCTTTAACCCTTTCAAGAAACTTGAGATTCACTGCTGTCCTGTTTCACAAAATCAATCTGTTGAACTCTTGTCAATGAGACAAAAAGAAAACTTCTTTTTCAGAATAATTGAGTAATGAACAAATTGCTATTTACTAGTGATGTGCTTCTCCGCAAGATTTTCACTGAACCAAAGTATTAGAGTCATGGGAACCACTTTGAGAAACAATCTCTGAAAATTTCCATAGCATGAAAGGTGTGGATCAAGTGTTCCTGCAAAGAATACTTCTCTGAGTGAAAGTGTGCCAAAATTTGGGCTGCTCATCACTTTGCAAGTATAAATGTACTCCAAAGAGAATTGCAAACTGCATGTCAATGATAGAAACACTGCAAATCAGTACCACTCACTTAATAACAATAATTGATGTGAGAGTTGTTTGTATGAAAATAAAGTTCTGACAATGAAATTTAAATGATTGTATCTTTTATCTTGCTTAAGTCATTTGACTGCAGCCATGCTGGGGCACCACCTTGAAGGGTTTTGAGCTAAACAAATTGACCCCAGGACTTATGTTTTAAGCTTAGAACTTTTTCTATCAGTTTCTTTCACTGAACTGCTAGGTTATGGGGATGTAAACACACCAACACTGGTTGTCAAGTGGTGTTGAGAGGACAAACACTGACACACAGATATATACATACATACATACATGCATATATATATATATATATGTGTGTGTGTGTGTGTGTGTGCGTGTGTGGGTGTGGGTGTGGGTGTGGATCAGGTGATGAAAGTCATGGAGAGAGTCATAGCCCAACTAATTAGGGAGAGAGTTAGTTTAGACGAGATGCAGTTTGGGTTTGTGCCAAGGAGAAGCACCACTGATGCTATATTTCTGGTAAGACAGCTGCAGGAGAAATCCCTAGCCAAAGATAAACCTCTGTACTTGGCTTTCGTTGACATGGAGAAAGCCTTTGACAGGGTCCCCCGATCCCTTATCTGGTGGTCAATGAGGAAACTTGGGATAGAAGAATGGTTAATGAGAGCTGTGCGAGTCATGCACTAGGACGCTGTCAGTAAGGTGAGGGTTGGCAATGAGTATAGTGAAGAATTCTGGGTAGAAGTAGGGGTCCACCAAGGACCAATCTTCTGCCCCTTCTTATTCATCATAGTCCTCCAGACAATAACAGAGGAATTCAAGACAGGCTGCCCCTGGAGCTCCTCTATGCTGGTGACCTTGCTCTAATAACTGGGTCACTACTAGAACTAGAGGAGAAGTTTCAGGTGTGGAAGCCCTAGAATCAAAGGGCCTTAGAGTCAATCTAGCAGAAACTAAAGTCTTAGTAAGCAGGAAGGCAGACAAACCACAAATCCCTTCATAAGATGTACTTGGTATAAGCTATGGACACATAAGAGGTGCAGCAATATCAAAGGAAGGTTAACTGGGAAGACGATTTTTGTGTGTGGCAGATGCATAGGAGTAATAAACACTGAAAATGTACAGAAAACAACTTCCATTACATGCCAAGTGGAAAAACTATAAGTAGTTGATAGTCTGTTACCTAGGTGACCAAGTCAGTAGCAGGGGTGGATGCTCTGAGAGTGTAGCTGCTAGAATAAGAATATCCTGGGCAAAGTTCAGAGAGCTCCTACCTCTGCTGGTAACAAAGGGCCTCTCACTCAGAGTGAAAGGTAGACTGTATGATGCATGTGTGCAAACAGCCATGCTACATGGCAGTGAAACATGGGCAGTGACTGCTGAAGCTAGTATGCTCCTCTGGATGTGTAATGTCAGTGTGCATGCACAACAGATTGTAAGTACCCTGAGAGAAAAGTTGGACATAAAAAGCATCAGCTGTGGCATGCAAGAGAGAAGACTGTGCTGGTATGGTCATGTGTTATGTATGAATGAGAACAGCTGTGTGAAGAAGTGTCACACCCTAACAGTGGAGGGAACCTGTGGAAGAGGTAGACCCAGGAAGACCTGGGATGAAGTGGTAAAGCACGACCTTCAAACGTTGGGCCTCACAGAGTCAATGACAAGCGACCGAGACCGTTGGAGATATGCTGTGCTTGAGAAGACCCAGCAAGCCAAGTGGAATCGAAGCTGTGACCTACGCCAGTGTCACATAAATGGCCCATTTAAGAGTACTCTTCAATCATAGGGCAATATGCTGTGCTTGAGAAGACCTGTTGAGTCAAGTGAAATCATTGCCTGACTGGCAGCTCTGCCTGTGGCACATAAAAAGCACCATTCGAGCATGGTTGATGCCAATGCCGCCTGACTGGTTCCTGTGCCAGTGGTACATAAAAAGCACCATTTGAGCATGGTCAATGTCAGTGCTATCTGACTGGCCCCATGTGCCAGTGGCACGTAAAAAACACCCACTACACTCTTGGAGTGGTTGGTGTTAGGAAGGGTATCCAGCTGTAGAAATCTTGCCAGATCAGATTGGAGCCTGGTGTAGCCTCCTGACTTGCCAATCCTCAGTCAAACCGTCCAACCCATGCCAGCATGGAAAGTGGACATTAAACAATGATGATAAAGATGATGACAATAGTCTTCTATCAGTTTTTGTCTACCAAATCCACCCACAAGGCTTTTGTCGGCCTGAAGCTACAGTAGAAGACACTTGCCCAAGGTGCCATGCAGTGGGACTGAACCCAGAACCATGCGGTTGGGAAGGAAGCTTCTTACTACACAACTATACCTGTGCCTACATAACCACACCTGCACCTGTAGTTATTTTAATAAAGAATTCATGTCATAAATACCTGGCATCCATGACGAGAATTTATTTAATAATTTTATTTTGTTTGCTTTTGGTTTGTATGTTTTTAATGCATATTTAAAAAAAAACTCCATTGGACTCCTTTGCTAATATTTTTAATAGCACTTAATGGAATCTGATGCTGAATATGTTGTTTTTATCCACCCTAGTAACTGATAGTAACTTTCCTAAGCCACTTGACTATTTGGGTTGTGACAGCATACAGTTAGTAAATTTAAAGAAGTATAAACCTGGAGAAGAGACAGCATGATAGTGATGGTAGTGTTTGCTGACTGTTGATGATTAAAAGCTTACCTATAAGCTGGATGACTCTCTTTTAGATGGCAGTAGCTAATGCTGCATATGTAGCAATTTATGTCAAGTATTACACAATGCTAGCATGTCAAATTATCACATACTCATGTTTTGAGAGAAGGAGAAGGCTTAGAAATCTGCAGATATAATGGATGTACACGTGTATGTTTTAATATAATCCTCTGTGTTTGTGTATGTAATGGATTTTCCATCTCAGTTATGTATATATGCTGATGCAAAATAATACTATTGTCGTTGAATCTTTATCATCATCATCATCATCATCATCACCATCATCCTTGTTTTATACCCGCCTTCCACCCTAGCATGGGTGAGACAGTTTCACAAGAGCTGGCCAGGCAGAAGCCTGTACCTAACTCCTGTGACTGTTTTGACAGGATTTTTACAGCTGGATGCCCTTCCTAACCACAACAAATCAGCAGAGTAGACTTAGTGCTTTTTATGGGGCACAAACACAGGCGAGGTCAGTTTTGGACTGGGTACTTTTGAGTGGCACCTACACTGACAGGGTTACCAAGTACTTGCAAGACAAATAAAAAAAACTTTCAAGAGAGGAGGGGGCATTGGAGGAGGTAATCTTGTGTTGGATGATGAAAGGTTACAGTGAGACAAAGAGACAGAAACAGATGTTTTGTTGCAGAGGAAGTACAAGGTTACCCAGCCGGAGAGAGAGAGAGAGAGAGAGATCAGGAATGAAGACAGAAACAGGTGCACGACCGCAAAAGAAATACATGGTTACCCAACCTAAGGGAAGTGCAGGAGAAGGAGAGAGTGAGATACAGCAGGATAGAGATGGTAGCAAAATGCCAAGCATACTCACAAGGAAGGGGGATCAGAATATAAATGGGAAGGTTGAGTAAAGGAAGGGAGAGATATAGATGGTGGAAAGTGCCAGGGCATACCCTTGAGGTTCAAAGGCCATAATACAAGTGGCAGAAAAGAGTGTTGTGGCAAGAGTCATTGACACCCCTACAGGATTGAAAGAATGGACTAGCTGATCTCTTATAAAGAGTAGTGTATTGGTTGAGATAAGAGAAGTCGTAGGAGTCATTGAGAGTTTGTATTTATAGGAGTATGGTGTTTAGTGGAGTAATTTGAAGTACGTCGTGTGAAGACCACTGTGTCTATCCCTGCTTCGTGAAATCTATATATCCTATGTGTTATGTCTCAAGCTACTGCTATCAGCACCTTCGGATGATCTCTACTCAACCGCTACACAACTGCTACTCCACTCACCTACCACGGCCAGACTACCTCTATTTATATGTCTTGGGAGATCCTACTTCTTCGCCCGGGGGCGTCGACACAACACTATGTATAGAAGGTTATAAAAGAATTATACTTGTCTTTTGCCATTTATTTGTTTCAGCCATTGGACTGTGGCCATGCTGGTGTACAGTCTTGAAGGGCTTAGTGAAACAAATGAAACCCAGTACTTTTTTTTAAATTTAAAGCCTGGTACTTATTCTGTCAGTCTCTCTTAGCTAATCAATAAGTTATGGGGACACAAACAAACCAACATTGGTTGTCAAACAGTGATGGGGACAAACAAATACAAAGACACACATGCATAGATGCATACCTGTACATATATATGCATACATATGCATACATTTACACACATGCACACACATACACACACATGTGCACACACATACACACGCACACACACAAAAGGCTTCTTTCAGTTTCTATCTACTAAATTCTCTCACAAAGTTTTGGTCAACTTGAGATAATAGTAGAATCCATTTGTCCCAGGTGCCGTGCGGTGGGATTGAACCTGGAACCATGTGGTTAGGAAGTAAGCTTCCTACCACACAGCAATGCCTGTGCCTCTAGGTTTAAATCTTCTAAATAAATCACTGAGGAAGACAGCATATATTTTCACTCTAACCAGTTGGATTTGCTCTTAAGAATGCATAGTAAATAATAAAGATAGATAAAATATGGGAAATCGTGTAACTGTATACAAAGCAATAAGTCAGACACTCTGAAAGTCTCTTGGATGGTTATTCATTGGGTCTGAAAATATAAATTTATTACTCTTTTACTCTTTTACTTGTTTCAGTCATTTGACTGTGGCCATGCTGGAGCACCGCCTTTAGTCGAGTAAGCCGACCCCATGACTTATTCTTTGTAAGCCCAGTACTTATTCTATCGGTCTCTTTTGCCGAACTGTTAAGTTACGGGGGACGTAAACATACCAGCATCGGTTGTCAAGTGATGTTGGGGTGACAAACACAGACACACAAACATATACATACACATACATATATACATATATACGACGGGCTTCTTTCGGTTTCCATCTACCAAATCCACTCACAAGGCTTTGGTTGGCCCGAGGCTATAGCAGAAGACACTTGCCCAAGGTGCCACGCAGTGGGACTGAACCCAGAACCATGTGATTGGTAAGCAAGCTACTTGCCACACAGCCACTCCTACGCCTATACTTTAACTTTCTTTTATGTCTGTGACATTAATTTTGGGAAAAGTTTTGGGGTTTGTGGATAGCAATGAGCATTAAATTCTATTCACCATAACATCTTTACAGTAGTGATATTGAGGGGGTTTTGGCCTGATGGTTCTCGATGATGACAAACATTAAGCTCTTCTTGAGTGTTATTGGCCTGTAGCTACATAGAACTTAAGTAACCCTTCCATAACTTGTGCGCTGCATAAACTGTGTGCATATGTGTGTGAGTGTGAAAGAGAGTGAGAGAGGAGGAGGAGGAGAGAGATATGTGATGGCCAGAATTAAGAAATTATGAAACTAAAAAAGTACCTTGAAGATGAAAAGGAAAAAAAGAGGCTAAAATGCAGTTTTTATCAATCTTAGACATATATTGTTGTTGTTTTATGTACACTTCAATGTCTCTGACTTCATTACTTCTTCGTTATAAATAATCAAAAGGTACAGGACTCAACAGTTCTATCTCTTTCTCTAACTGTCAAATAAATACATGATTCTCTCATTTTTATCTCATATTTACAGTTAAATTTTGTTAATATCTTCTCCCTTGTGTTTGTTGTTTGTTTTGCATCTTATTTTTCTTTTCGGTTACATGTACTTTCTTACATGAATGCAGATTTTTGAAATTACTGTGTGTGTGTGTGTGTGTGGTTGTGTGTGTGTATGTGTGTGTGTTCATATACATACATACACACACACATATATATATATGAAAATATACATGTAAATACTTATATATATGTTCAAATACACACATGCATATGTGTGTATGTATATACATATATATATATATATATATATATATATATATGTATGCATATATATGTATGTGTGTGTGTATATATATATATATATATATATATATATATGTGCGTGTGTGTATATATATATGTATGTATGTGTGTGTATATATATATATATATATATACATACATATATATATATAAATATATATATGGGAGAATATACAAAAAATAACAACAGACGAGGACAGGTGGTGTAAATAACAAAAGTATATATTAGTATGACGCTCGGGAATACGGAAAGTCTTTGACGTTTCGAGCTACGCTCTTCAACAGAAAGAATACGGAGACAAGGAGAAAAACACGGAGAAAAAAAATTGAATAGTGTTCAGTCAACGGTCAAATATATACATATATATATATATGTGTACATATATGTATAAATATATATATTTATATATATGTTCATGTACACACATATACATACATGCACACATGCACACACACACACACACATTTATGCTTGTATGCATGCATGCATGCATAAAAACAGGTAACGTTATTTAACAGACTTATTGAGAAATATTTAGTAAACATTTCATTTTATTATTTTGCTTTAGCATTCCACTCGTTTTTCTAATATACAGATTTGCTTGTTTATTTTAAATCTTAATAGAATGTAAATCAATTTTATTGTATTTTATTTGGCTTTTATATGGTTTTGCTTTCCATTAAAAATTTATTTCCCTCACTTACTCCCCAACCAACAGAAAATAAAAAAGGAAGAAAATAAAAAACAGGAAGAAAATAGAAGAAAGAACAGAGCATTTGTCTCACCTCTCTCCTAGTTTCCCACTTCCAACATTATGGTCTTATAATTTATCAGTTTGACACAGACATTATCTTTTGGCAGTGAATGCCAGTTCAGTTGATGATTACAATGTTATATAATTTTATTTGAATATTTATTTCTCTATTCAGATGGGTTTCCTATGATTTGTTTCATATATTTTTTTTTTTTTGCTTTATTATTGTCTGTATTCCAAAGACAACATTTTGTTACTGTTGTTGTTTTTTTTAAGTATGGTGACAGCTTACAGAATCTTCAATTACTCTTTACTCTTTGCTTGATTCAGTAATTTGACTGTGGCCATGCTGGAGCACCGCCTTTAGTCGAGCAAATCAACCCCAGGACTTATTCTTTGTAAGCCTAGTACTTATTCTATCGGTCTCTTTTGCCAAACCGCTAAAGTGACGAGGACGTAAACACACCAGCATCGGTTGTCAAGTGATGTTGGGGGGACAAACACAGACACACAAACATACACATACACAAACATATATATATATATATATATACATATATACGACGGGTTTCTTTCAGTTTCCGTCTACCAAATCCACTCACAAGGCTTTGGTCGGCCCGAGGCTATAGTAGAAGACACTTGCCCAAGATGCCACGCAGTGGGACTGAACCCGGAACCATGTGGTTGGTAAGCGAGCTACTTACCACACAGCCATTTGTGAAAAATTATTATGATCATTTAAGATCTTTACAATAATGATCATCACTGTTATGTATGGTGCAATGTTATATAGCATAGAAGAGTTGTGTAGTACTGTATGGTCTAGATCAGTGCTCTGCAACCAGCATGCTGCGGCACACTGGTGTGCCACAAGACGATGCTAGGTGTGCTGCTATGTAACCTGAATATAATTTTATCCCCTACGTTTTTCGTAATATTTTCAGTTCAGGTGTGCTGCTGAATTTTGAAAAGAATATAAGTGTATTGCAAGTTGAAAAAGGTTGCGGAGCACTGGTCTAGACATATGGTGTACACTTTTTCCATGACAGTAGATAAATTTTTTATTCCACAACGTATTTGTAGCGGCTTCATGCTGGCGTAGCTTGGATTCAATCCTTGATTGACAAATTTCAATTAACACTTCAACAGAGCTTTTCTCACGGTAAAACAAAAGTTTTTCTGTGAATGACAGCAGTTATACATTTCCCAGATGCCTTCACTAAGCAGAATAATGTCTTTGCCTCTCACCAACCTCCGACAATCTCTCCCTCCTCCAACTGACAGTTTTTTGTACTTTTTCGTCATGGAAAATACACCTTTTGTGGCAGTTATAAAGGAATTGCTTTCTTATATCAGAGTAATAAGGCATTTCAATAGAACATCTTTACCCCCGGGAATTACTGGGTACACCAGCTAGTATATATATATATATATATATATATATATATATACATATATATACATATATAACGTTGACCACTAACGTGGACATTCAATGTGCTAGAAATAGATCACATCTTGTGTCTATTAAGACCTAAATTGTTCTCAAAACATATATATATGTATATATATATATATATATATATATATATATATATATATATGTGTGTGTGTGTGTGTGTGTGTGTATTCTTTTATTTGTTTCAGTCATTTGACTGTGGCCATGCTGGAGCACTGCCTTTAGTCGAACAGATCGACCCTGGGACTTATTCTTTGTAAGCCTAGTACTTATTCTATCGGTGTCTTTTGCCGAACCGCTAAGTTACGTTGACGTAAACATCAGTTGTCAAGTGATTTTGGAGGAGGGGACAAACACAGACACACAAACATATACATATATATACATATATATATATATATATATATATATATACGACAGGCTTCTTTCAGCTTCCATCTACCAAATTCACTCACAACGCTTTGGCCAGCCCAAGGCTATAGTAGAAGACACTTGCCCAAGATGCCACATAGTGGGACTAAACCCAGGACCATGTGGCTGGTAAGTAAGCTGCTTACCACACAGCTATATATATATATATATATATATATATATATAAATTTCTGTAGGAGTAAATGAACAATTTTAAATTTCAACCTAGCTTTCTGAAAAAAAAAAAATTTAATTAAAAATTAATTATTTTTTCTTCTTATTTTGTAATCAAATTATACTTCCACAACAGATTTCTGGCAAGACTTTCACCTGTACCCTCGCCAAAAAAACCACCCTTAAAAAATTTTTTTTTTCGAAACAAACCCCACATTTTTGGCTATGGGGAATATGATTCTGCAAAAAAAATTGGCAAAATTCGACATTTCTAAATTACCCCACCTCCACCCCATTTCCTTAATTTTGAACTTTTTTCAGAATTTTTTTCAAACTATGCGAAAAAATACGGAGATTATGATCCTGAAAAAAATTTCAAAAGATCTTTGTAAAATTTTTTTTCTTCTAAATATGCAGAAAAATACGGTTATCATGATTCGGACAAAAATTTCAAAATATTTCTGTACTTATGGTTAGGGTTAAGGTTTTAGGGTTAGGGTTAGGGTTTAAGGGTTAGGGTTACGGTTTTAGGGTTAGTGTTGGTGAAAAAAGTAAAAATTGAAGTTGTGGGGAGGCTGTGTCGTAAGTTTAGGCGTAGGAGTGGTTGTGTGGTAAGTAGCTTGCTTACCAACCACATGGTTCCAGGTTCAGTCCCACTGCGTGGCACCTTGGGCAAATGTCTTCTACTATAGCCTCGGGCCGACCAAAGCCTTGTGAGTGGATTTGGTAGACGGAAAGAAGCCCGTCGTATATATATATATATATATATATATATATATATATGTGTGTGTGTGTGTGTGCATGTTTGTGTGTCTGTGTTTGTCCCCCCAACATCGCTTGACATCCGATGCTGGTGTGTTTACGTCCCCGTCAGCTAGCGGTTCGGCAAAAAGACACCGATAGAATAGGTACTAGGCTTACAAAGAATAAGTCCTGGGGTCGATTTGCTCGACTAAAGGCGGTGCTCCAGCATGGCCGCAGTCAAATGACTTAAACAAATAAAAGAATAAAAGAATGTCGATTTTTGGCAATTTTCCGTAACCTCCGTATCCGAAAAGGGGGATTTCTGGCCCAAAAATTACAAAAATGAACAAATCTGGGAGAAAATGAGGCGGGGACGGGCGGAAGTCTTTCCATATTTCTTTTAATAGGGAAGAAATAAAATACAATATTTGGAATCAGATATTGGTTGTGACACTAATATAAAAAGCTTTTAAAACTTGACAAAAGCTTTGACCAACCCGTTTTCCCCAGACACGCTTATGTATATTTTACCCAGTGCTCTATGAATGCTGTATAAAATGGTTAAAATCTAAGATATGGAGAGTGAATAGATGGATAATAGAACCAAAGAATTAATTGCTAAAATTCAAACAAAAAATATTTAATTAAAAAGGTTTCAGATACGTTGGAATTAGGTTTTCATTCTGTAAAAAATGAAGTTTCAACACATTTTGTTAGTATCAGTGTAGCAGCTTTCAAGTAAGGGATACATTTTCGAGTTGAAATAAACTTTAAAAAGGAAACTTCGAAGAACAATGTATGAGCGTACATATAATATAGCATAACATAATATAATATAATATACAATATATATATTCTCATTAATGTATATTGCCATAAGAAATAATGCTTTTCTGCAAGATGAAAATCAAGATTAAACAAAACAAAAATAAAGAGAATATTTTATTGACTATCAGCAAGCACGTGTTAAAAGGGTTTTTACGACGTCGCGTGTTGAACATTTTACGTTGAAATATACAAATATATACAGAGAGGCGAATTATTTCAATTCAATCGTTAACATTATGGTAATTATACGGTGCAATTAAGCAGAAGTATAATAAAGCTAATTAAATCAATATTCTGATCTGAAGATAAATATTCAAAGGATAGAGCGAAAGTTGCATTTTCAATCTAAAAATGAATGAGAGGAGACGGAAAAGTTAATCTATATTCAAAAATTAAGCTTGTCCCCCCTGCCCTCGCTTTGACAGTTACCAAATACATGTAGAGCTAACATCTTTTAATTACGAAACTAATACCGCATAAAACCGTAACTTTCAGACTTGTCAAAAAATGAGGATATTTTCAAGTAATTGAGCGAATTTAATATTTATGTTTTGAATTTGGACTATCGCTGATTGACAATTTATTTGTCTATATGGTCACGTTGGTAAACGTATTGTCATTTGTGAACTTCGGAGGTGGTACAGAATACAAGTGTGAACTCTAATGGCGGTCGTCATAGAGTCGGCTGCCGTTCAATTATCTTCGACTCTCAATAGTTTGCCTAAAATCCTGCCTTTTGCCTGAGGAATATGGTAGGAAGAAAGAAAAACACCACTGGGGCAACTGAGAAGAAAATAGATGTTAATCTGGCATGCGTGGAGGAGTTAACTTCGCTTGATAGGATCGGTCCGAGAAGAGCAGAGAGTATAGTGGAGGCTCGGAAGCGTTTAGGAGGATTCACTTGTGTCGATGATTTGTGTAAAGTTAACGGCATCACTACTGAATGGCTTGAATCGAACAAATCCAGTCTAGGTTGTGTACCTTACGGTGTGAAGTCTCCACGGCGACCCAGACAATCTACGGTGAACAACAGTAACGAAGTAAGTGATGCTAAAGAAGAACATCAGTGTATAGAGACTTCCTCTTCTTCTCTTTTCACTACTTCGTCTTTTACTTGTGCATCTGTACTTAATACAAGTTCTTCGAATAATACTTGTTTTAGTTCTCCATCTACATCGTCACTATCATCTACTTGTACTATTACTACTACCTCTCCACCGGCGACAACTACTATTCCAACATCATACGCCATCAATTTTAAATGGGACCCTTCTACAAGCAAGAATAGGTCCTCCTCCACCTCAAGTGGCCTTCGTGTAAATCGTTCAAGTGAGAATCTGTGTAATTTGGAATGTTCTGAAGGTGCTAGTAGTGTAACCAGTACTGCGACCAGTTCTACCTCTGACCAAGACCGGCAGATTTTGGTGGTCAATGAAGACGCTTCTCAAAATCCTCCTGCTGCTGAAGATATAATGACTGTCCAAGTATCCCAGAAGGTAACAACTAATGATATTATTCAAGCCGATTCGGATAATTGGACTAACAATAACCCCCCTGATAAATCCGAAGCCTGTACTGCATCAGCTAACGAGTTGGGCAAAGGAGAAGGTGGGGAATGTGAAACTAATGATGGTCAGAGCAATGATCGGAATGGCACAGGAGGAAGTTTAGAGAACAGTTGCAGCGATGGTAATTCTGGACTAGGGTCGTCATTGGTCTCCTCTATTAGTCCACACCAAAGTTTATTTTCTAGCCATCCACTGAAATCTCGTATTCCAGTGCCTATTCATCAACACAAGGATAAATATATAATGAAAAGAAAGCAAGACATTGGTTGGCAAGAAGAGGAAGAAACAACACCAGGAAAAAAATTCTGTCGTTCTTCAGCAGAACTCTTTAATTCTGATACTTTGCGCTCTCATAACCTGTCAACTTTAAATATGGGTTTTACTAGAAAAAAAATTCCATCAAAAAGCAACCCCCCTCCAGAACTTGCTCAATGGTTACAGACATTCCAGTCCTGGAGTAACCCTGAGCGATGCTTAGCTTTAGATGAGATGATAGAACTTTGTGAACCCACCCAGGTCAGACATATCATGCAGGTTATTGAGCCTCAGTTCCAAAGGGATTTCATTTCATTGCTTCCAAAGGAATTGGCATTGTATGTTCTATCCTATCTTGGACCAAAGGATCTTCTCCGTGCAGCGCAGACTTGTCGTTACTGGCGTGTTCTTACCGAGGATAATTTACTTTGGCGGGAAAAATGTAACGAAGAAGGAATTGATGAATCTTTAGTATTTGGATATAGTGTAAGACGACGATCTCAAGGTATGTTGAGAAGTCCCTGGAAAACTCTTTACATGCGACAACATCAGATCGAACAGTATTGGAGATGTGGTAAAATTCGTCCACCAAAACTCCTCAAAGGTCATGAGGATCATGTGATAACCTGTTTAGAATTTTGTGGTAGCAGAATTGTGAGTGGGTCTGATGATAACACACTAAAAGTTTGGTCATCATTGACTGGGAAATGTTTACGAACACTTATTGGTCATACTGGTGGTGTGTGGGCATCACAGATGGCTGACAATATCATTATTAGTGGATCTACAGACCGAACACTCAAAGTTTGGAATGCAGAAACTGGCCAGTGCATTCATACTTTATATGGTCACACATCAACAGTGCGTTGTATGCACTTGCATGGGAATAAAGTTGTGAGTGGTTCGAGAGATGCTACACTTCGAGTTTGGGACATTGATACTGGTCAGTGCCTGCATGTTTTGATGGGGCATGTTGCAGCAGTTCGTTGTGTTCAATATGATGGGCGACGGGTGGTCAGTGGAGCCTATGACTACACGGTTAAAGTGTGGGATCCAGAGACTGAAGCCTGTCTCCACTCTCTGCAAGGACACACTAACAGGGTGTACTCACTACAGTTTGATGGTACACACATAGTTAGTGGCTCTTTGGATACGTCAATCCGTGTCTGGGATGTTGAGACAGGCACCTGCCTACATACGCTCATTGGTCACCAGTCGCTGACTAGTGGTATGGAACTGAAAGAGAATATACTTGTTTCGGGCAATGCTGATTCCACTGTTAAAGTTTGGGACATTCGCACTGGTCGTTGCCTTCAGACACTGCAGGGTCCGAACAGACACCAGAGTGCTGTCACATGCTTGCAGTTTAACAAGAAATTTGTGATAACTTCATCAGATGATGGAACTGTAAAAATCTGGGACTTAAAGACTGGTGAGTTTCTACGGAATTTAGTGACACTAGAAAGTGGTGGAAGTGGTGGAGTTGTATGGCGGGTACGCTGCACCAACACCAAACTTATATGTGCTGTTGGCAGTCGGAATGGTACAGAAGAAACAAAATTAATGGTATTAGATTTTGATGTTGATGATCGGAAGCAACCTGTCTAAAAATATAATATATATCTATATATAACATTAAATTATATATATATATGTATATGTAACATTATATATATATGTATATATAACACATATATATGTATGTATATATATATAGAATGTATATACACACACATACCTGCTCTTATATATACATAGGGATACATGCATACATCTATATAAACAGGTGTATGATTTTATATATATATATATATATATATATATATATAAAGTGTGTGTGTGTGCACATTGATGTTTACATAAATGTAATGTATGCACATATATGTATACTTGCATATATATAATAGAGATATAGACATACATACATGTGTGTATATATATATACACACATACATACACGTGTATGTATATACACACACGTATGTATATAAATATATATATATATATATATACACACGTGTATGTATATGTGTCTATATGTATATATATGCATGAATACATGTGTACAAGCATATATAAACATGTATGTATGTACATGCTCACATTTTGTGTGTATATGTATACATGTGCATATGTAAATACATAAATGTACACATATATATGTGCATATATATATATACACACACACCCATGCATACATTCTTTAAGCAAAATACTAGAGTCAAATGCAACATCTATTCTTTCTATCTTTCCTTAATTCCAAAACATTCTGCTTTTTTTTTTTTTTTGAAAACTTTCTTCTACATATTTTCTTGTCTTTTCTTTCTATTTATTTATTGATTAATTTTTTTTTCTTTTGTTGAGGAAATGTTCTTCTCCCTGCCCCCACCCCACCCCACCCCGTTTTTGGCCGCACTGATTTAGGTTTCATTTATTGGGCTTTGTCCTTACATTTAAAAATATCTAATTAGAGCAGAACATCGTATTTTAGGGCAAACAACAAAAATATTAAGAGATCAAGAAATATATATATATATATATATATATATATATATCTTCTTCTTTGCTAGTTTCAGCTCGAGAGCTGCGACCGTATATGTATATATATATATATATATATATATATATATATATATATATATATATATATATATATATAATATATATATATATATATAATATATATATATATATATAATATATATATATATATAATATATATATATATATATATATGTGTGTGTGTGTGTGTGTACCGTTCTGATAATTTCTGTATTCTTTACATGTAATTCTCACCCACCCGCTTTTACTTTTCTCAAGCCTCCACCCAAAAAAGGGAGAGCGAGTTTTATTACATTTTGTTACTCCATCACCACTCATTATTCTTCTCCCTTATTTTCTTGATTAATTTCATATTTATTTATTGATGATGAAGAAAAGAGAAGTGAAAAAAAAAAAAAAAACTATATTATTCTCTTTTTTTGTTGTTGTTGTTTCTTTCTCTTGTTTTCTTGGTCTTTCTCTTTCTTTACCTCATCGCTAATCTCTCTGACAACCCTCCTTCCGGATCTGTTAGCATAAAAACAGAAAACATTCACACATCCACCTTGTCACTAAAATAACTCAATTCACCACACCTTTAAGGCTTATTACCTTAGGTTCCCCACCCGTTAGTGAATGCTTCGTATCTTTTTCATATTTTTTTTTCCTTTTTTCATTTAGTGTTTTTTTTTTCAAATTCTTTTTCATACTAATTTCTAGTTCATTTTAGAATAATTTCATGCTGTTTTTCTTTCTATATATACACGTATGCATCAATGTATGTGTGTGTTTTGTGTTAACGTCTGATAGCTTCCTTATATGTATACACGTATACACACACACAAATATATATACATATGTATGTATGTTTTACACACACGTATATTCAACAGACTCACTGTGCAGATATATATTAGATACGAGTTTATATATGTAATAAATATAACAACATGTGCACATACACTATTTATGAATAATATATATATATATGTGTGTGTGATGTGTTTATATATGTAAGTACATAGATATTGTATATGAGTGTGTATATATATTTGTATTCACACATGCAAAATTCAATAGCTTACACAAAAATGAATGTATGTGTGTGTGTATAATTCTGTGTTGCACTGAGGGTAGTAAGTGGTTTGATTTGAGATGGTGTTAAACTTAAACTAAATCGCATTTTGGTAGAGTCGTGTGAGCCATTTCTAATATACACTGTTACTTTATTATTACTTTGTAATAATAATATGTATGCCTACAGCTGCATCAAAAAAAAAAAGCCCTTCATGTACATGAGCGACCTTAGTCTCTGACATACAGTTAGCTAGACCCTCAGTTATCAAGTTGTCGATGTTTTAATGAAAGCCTTGGTATTTCATGGTATTATAAGATTTAATATAAACAGTGTATGACTTCCAACACATTGCAATTGTTTTAGACAGATCAAATCACTGGACTAACAAATAAAAAAAGTACAATACAGCACTATATATATATATATATATTTAATTACACACACACACACACACTCAGAAATGTGTCTTTGTCAAACGCTTTTCTTAAGTATAGTTTTTATAAGTCTGGTGTTGCTTATTTTCTTGGTAAAATGTTCAATTTTCCAATGTTGATTGATACCACAGTTGTCAGGCTGTTTGAAATAGTTCTATACCTGAACCATCTACTAGCTAATTGCAGTAATGTAGCTAAATTTGTATATATATGTACACATATACACATCTGTCATGTGTATATAATATGTGTGTGTATGTATATAGTGTGCATTTGCATATATAAGTATACGTATTTGTGTGTGTGTGTATATATAATGTGTACATAAATGTATGTAATATAATGTGAAACGTGCTTGCAAATTTATGTATATATGAATATCTCTTGAGCTTTTTGGGGGTTACTTATGTTTCATAAAACATCTTCCATTAGCAAATCTTCATAAGTTTGTTTAAACCCTCCTTTCTTTGAAATAAGTTTATGGTGCTTTTAAAAGATAATCTAATAAACTAAGTCACTAGAAGAACATCTGAATTCATCAGAAAGTACATTTAAAAAAAAAAATGAAATTTTAATTCTATTTTAGATGTTTTGTGTTTGTCAGTTTTATATTTAAGGAATCTGAAATTTAGTTCTACTATTAGGTTCTGTAATTTTTACAATTTATTGAGGACGTGTTTAAAGATTTAAATCACAAATTTGTTGTCAATTTCTATATTATTTGGTAAATTTTTTGTGTATTCTTTCGTTTTTTACTTATTACTTTTGTTAATCTTTTCTGCAGGTTGAAGTTCAGAAATTCTGTTATTTTCCAATGGAATGTACCAATGTTGTACTGTGTGTTGAAATGTTCTCCTCAATGTCATTGGAAACAATTTTATTTTGTTTTGTTTAATTTCAATTATTAATAAGTATTATACTTATTGATGTTTGCAGTGCTTTCATGGTTTAATTTCAACTTTCAGTTTTACTTGTGGCATTTCCAGAACTGTCACAGATTGGTTTTAGTTTGTTTCCATGCCAGGTCCCTTACACTCAGTAAAAGCTGCTGATCACCTCTCCTACTCTCTTGATGCATCTCTTCTTGTTTATATAAGCCCGTATATATTTTTAGATTGCTTTGTTCATCTTTAATGAAGCTTAGTTGAGTGGATTAGGTCTTGGCTTAAATTAAAATTGCATCTACAAGTGCTTGGCTTTTGGCACTATAGCTTGTGCTCCACCCACACATGGGACTCTTACTTCCATTTATCTTACTTAATTAACAAATTTGGATTATTGGGTTAGTGTCCACATCTGGGGAAAGTAAAAATATACAAGTAAACTAGTATCTTGTCCAGGAGAGTTTCATTTTCATAGCACTAATTTTGTGGGCTGCTATTGTGTGCAAAAGGACATAGCAAGTATCACTTCTTATTCTGGAAAATCATTGGACAAATAATAATTGTTTGTTATTGTTAGTAGTTGTTGTTGTTGTTGTTGAGAGTGGGTGTGATAATACAATAGGTAGAGAGCCAAGCTGATTGTATTGTGGTATGCAGAGATGGGTGCCTCGCTGCTGGGAATTCAAATCCTATTCTGTGTATTTAGAAGAAATGCTTAAGGTATTAGATTACCAGTTCATGATTTGTTAGCTCTGCTGTCATTTTCTTGAGTCTCTGGGCAAGACACTTTATTCTGCATGTTTCACTTAACTGTGGAAAAATAGTTTTCTGGGAGAAGAAAAGTTTTTTTTTAGGATAGCTTAGCATTTTCCTATTCAGAGGAAAAAAGAATCTGTAACATTCCTGTTTACGAAAGGATTAACTATTATAATGTCTTTATATTTTATCTCATCTGTTTGTTTGTATTTAAGCTTCATATGTTTAGATTTTTTTTGCTTGTTTTTTTTTTTATTCAGAATTAACCTAAAGTCAGTTGTAGACAACATTAAATACTTACAGAAAAGGAGAGAGAAAATAATTCAATCTCTTCTCTTGAAGTGCCTTGCAATCCAGTCATTATATTAGATCATTAAAGTATTGTTATGGCTGTCAGTTTTTAAGAATTTTCTGTAGCTCTCTAAGTTTCCCAAATAAAGTAAATTTTTAATCAGTAGAAAGCTTTTTCTTTTAGATTACACACTTGTTTATTGAACTTACATTCAGTTTTGGCCCTTATAAGAGTTGTTGTTGTTTACCTCCTTGTCAGATCTCATTGGGTCTACATTTACTGAAGATAATATTTCATTGATGACATCTTAGCAAAATGACTAGTGATGGTGAGGCATTAATTTATGAGGCTCGTGTAGAAGTCTTCATTGCTGTCCACTTTGTATTTCACACTAATTTAATCAGCCTGTGGGGTTAATTTACTGCGATATCTGTTGAAAAATTTAAAACAAGTGGGCAATTGTCATAGCGATATCAGTTGGTGCTTTCTTTGCTTTGTGCAGCATCAAATGATAGGTACTATTGTATATCTTGTCACTTATTTCTGTTGTACTTCAAGCAAGACACTCTGCAGAAGTATCTTGCTTCAGTCCAACAGAAATATTTTGAAGCCAGTTCCATCACATTCCTTTTGTTCAAAGGTCTCCATTCTATATTCAGTAAATGTATAAGCAACTATATATATATATGTGCGCTTCCCTTTAATGTATCATTACAGAACACATAATGCATATGTATGTACCAGTTATGGGCAACCTGCAGCCTATGGCACTTTCTGAATGGCACATCTAATGAAAAATTACCTTAGATTTTTTTAGTTGTGCAACCTTCCTGGTCATGAACCATGTCTTATGTGGTCTGCTTCTTGAAAAAAGGTTGCCCTTATCTGGTATATACTTAAAGACTGTTGCCACCAATTTGTTCTGAATTTCCCCTTTTAGTACCAAGAGCAGTAATGTTTTGTAGTATTGTTGTCTTTATATTCCATGTCATGCTGATTTTGATTTATAAGTTCTTGTACAAATTGTTTTACTTTGTGTGCCTACGTATAATAGTCTATTAGAAATGGCTTTAATATTGGCAATGTCAAGTATGTTGGACATTGATGGTGCTATCTGTATTTCTTTGACCCCTTATAAGATAGTGGGTCAATTTCTTAAGGATCATATTTGTCATTGACAAGTGCTCTACTACAAATTTTGGGCCATTTTGTCATTCTATTAAATATATTTTTTGTTACTAAAGAAAGCATTTGAAGTTTCTTTAAATTCTGTTTTTACCCTATCTTTCATTTAAAACTGATTCCCTTTTTCATTATGTTTTGGTGTTATGTTTAGTGGCTACAATCTGAATTTCACTAGTTATTGTTATGCCTTCTGTTTCTACCTTTTAGCTCTGTGTTCCTTGTTTGTTAATCATGCTGGAGTTTATAAATTCCTGGTTGATTAATAGATCATTAATATTGACTGTATCTCTATATATCAAGCAGTATTTGTCTAATGGAATCTCAAGTTCGATGTTTCACTTGTTTCTTAATCATTTTACCTGCTGTGATGGATGTGATATAGACACATCTCTTGTTAAGCTAAATTTCTCTGAGCTGTTAATACAAATTCATCTCAGCAGCAAACAGACACATATACTATGTATTTTAACCTTCCTTACTCCTGGAAAGCTTTTAAAAATCATTTTTCTGGGGCTCTGAAGGAGAATATTCCATATTCTGAAATGCCAAAATATACACATAACTAAAGCTAGCTGGTCATTTCTGGATATTTTAGGCAGCTTGTTTAAGGAGTTGCATTGTTAATAGTTTTCTTGTCTTCCAGTTTCTTTACTGATGCTCAAGATCTTTTGTTATAATAAAAGTTCATTCTTACCTCAGCATTCTGTAATTCTGTTTTTGCTTTGTTCTTCATCAGTGTTTGTTAGATTAGAGTACTTTTCACTTGTCCCAGTATACAGCTGTGAGTGTTCTATTCCTTGTCTTTTTTGTTACAGCTACTGTTTCTTATTAACTGTTTGTCCTGCTTTTTTAAACTGGTGTCTTGGTAGACTTGCAAACCACACAATCATGTCTAGTTTGAAGCCATGAAATATAGCCAAGAGTTCTTCTTAATGTCTAACTCAAAATCAAAATAGTATTTTAAGGCCTTTATGTACAACAGTTGATTAATTTTGCAGCTTTATATTTTGAAGTCGGTTATGGAAGCATTTCAACAAAATGCTAAATGGAGGCAGCTAGGTGAGGCAAAAAAGCTAGATAATATGAAGTACTCTAGGAATATGTACATCTTGGTATTGGATGTGATTAATTTATGTGATTATCTTTAGTAAGTCAATTGTAATTCATATGACATAGGTAACAGCCATTGATATGCTTTTTAGTATTCATGTTTCTGGTAGCATCAGTTTCTTTAGTTCGCAAGTGATTTTATTATTTATTTATTTTAGTTGTAGGAGCTAAACTTTATTATTATTATCATTAAGGCAGTGAGCTGGCAGAATCATTACTGCACTGGACAAAATTACTTCATCCATCTTCACATTCTGAGTTCAGATTCTGCTAAGATTAACTTTGCCTTTTATCCTTTTGAGGTTAATGTAATTGACTAATCCCCCACCCCTGAAATTACTGGCCTTGTGCTAAAATTTGAAACTGCTATTATTATCATTCCCCATGCAGTATCTGTTACTCACACAATAAGTTCTATTGATTTAAGTTCTTGCCTGGTTGTTGGCTATCCAAATATAGGTGTATGTGTGTGTGTGTGTGTGTGTGTATATATATATATATCCTATGGTAATAGCAGATATATATGATAGATGTATCCTTAGGCAATAGTATTTTAGCCCCATCTTTACTTTTTAGTTAAAAAAATCACTACATAGAATATAAATCTTACATTCATCATGATATTAATAACTCTTGTTATTAATATGATGGTCATCTCTTAAAATATTTGAATATGGTCAAGATGTGAGGCTTTTTAATTTGGAAAGAATAATGTTATTTGTGCAGACAATTGAGAACCAGCCTAAATGTTTTCTCTTTAGTTTGATACCACATTGTTCTGGTTCAAATTATATTGGCATCTTTTTAGTTTTTAACCCTTTAGCATTCAGATTCTTCTGTGAAATATAATACTTATTCATTCACATTGTTTTAAATTAATCGTGCATCATCTTGAAGCTGTGAAATATTTGACGATGTGATTGTTTCTTTTTAGAGTGACATTCTAGGGTAGTTATAAGAAGCCAGATCTGGCTGATTTGAACATAAAACAAGAAGACTATTTGGGCTGGATATGTCTGGTTTTAATACTAAGGGGTTAGTTAACTTTTCTAAGGTCAATAAAAAAGTGTAAAAATAAGATCTTATGTTCGAATTGACTGTTCATAATTTTGTTTTGCAAATCTTGCATATAGGCAAAAGATCTTGGTTATTTTGTATTAAGTCCTGTAATGTGCCATGTTGCAGGTATATGTACTAGAAAAATCTAAAGGCTAGACCCATTTCCCGTTATGAATTAGACAACCCCTTTTCTTTGTCTCTAAACATCTTACATCATTATTACTATTGTATAAGAAATTTAGTTTCAGT
>NC_142941.1:18191057-18201057 GCF_046866305.1 Octopus bimaculoides | reverse complement strand
TGTGTGTGTGTGTGCATTATGCATAAAAGATAACTGGTACCTGTGCTATTTGCTCTGTTTCCTTCATTGAACAATATTTCCCCTATCTCACTCCTCTTTCCGTCTCTGAAACAACAGTTTACAATGATGATGATAATGAACTTTGTGGAATGTTGCTCTTTTATTGAAGAAATGGTTTTAGTCATGTAAAATTTGTTAAACAAGAGGAAATTTTATTTTCCTCTCAACATATAAATTTGTAGTAAAACAAATTTGAAGTTTGTATACTTTTTGTATATTCCCCCCTCTTAAAAAAAAAAAAAACTCCTTTATAAATAAAAGGAGGTTATTTTGCTATACTTACAATTCAATGCTGTTTTATTTATTTCTTTTGTTGTGTCTTTCTTTTTCAGTCAAAAAAAAAACGAAAGAGCATATATATGTGTATATATATGTTTTCTTTTTAATCTTTTACTTGTTTTAGTCACTAGAATGCAGCAATACTGAGGCACCACCTTGAATGTTTAGTCAAATGAATCAACCCCAGTCCTTTTTTTTTTAAAGCCTGGTACTTATTCTATTGACCTCTTTGCCAAACCACTAAGTTATGGAGACATAAACACCCCAACACTGGTTGTCAAGTGGTGTTAGGGGACAAACACAGACACAAAGACACCCACACATAGATGTGTGTGTATATATATAAATATATATGACAGGCTTCTTTCAGTTTCTATCTATAAAATCCACTCGCAAGGCTTTATTTGGCCCAAGGTTACAGGCTATAAGAAGACACATGCCCAAGCTGCCATGCAGTTGTACTGAACTTGGAACCATGTCGCTGGGAATCAATGCACATTTTTCTGTGCTTACTTGGGTCAGAAGGAAGTTATAGAGTCAGGTTTTCTACAACTGGATGCCCTTTCTGTTGCCAACCCTCACCTGTTTCCAAGCAAGATGATGTTGTCCATGACCAGACGCATTACAATGATATCACATAATGAAATACTAACATATGCATGCACATACATATATCTGTATATAGTGAGCTGCTTTCAGTTTCCATCTACCATAACTACTGACAAGGTTTTGGTTGACCCAGGGCTATAATGGAAAATACTTACCCAAAGTGTCATACAATAGGATCGAACTAGAGACTGTGTGGTTTGAAAGCAAACTTCTGACCATACAGCCAGCCATGCCTGTATCTATTGAATGATAATTAGTCTTTGTGCTGTGGAAATTGGTCAATTTTATCAATTAACCCTTTACCCATCCTGTGTATCATATGTGATACCCAAGACATACTTGTGCCTAGTGTCCAAGTATCATATTCATATATTTTATATATTACCAATTATTTTTTCAACCCCAGAGTAACTTGGAACTTATGAAAGGAAAGCTTTATATTGCTCAGAATATATGAAGCAAGAGCTAAATAAGTCTGAAAACAAATGTGGATGTTTAGAACAAATTTATGAAAATGTTTTGGATAGACACAAAAAAGTGAAGGTTTTTTTATTCACTTTCATTTATTATGATTTGACAATTTTATCTTATTCAAAATCTACATGAGTACTCTATTGTCTCTGATTTGCTTTCTTAAAGAAATTCAAAGGTAGTAATATTTCTTTGGAAATTGCAAAGTTTTGTTAAAAAAATTTTTTTTAAGCTTGAATGAATTATCTCCCTTGGTATCATGCTCTTTTTTTTTTAATAAACCAAACTACGATAAATATCTTAAACAATTAAATTATATTATAGTTTTATACAAAAATCCCTAGAGGCTACATGTGGTGGATTACATCATTACTGGTCTTGCCACGGTTTATTAATATACATAAAATAATGACAATTCCAAGAATCTATTATATTTTGAAGAAATTGCTGAAAGATTCTGATGATCTTCAGTTGGTCTGCAAATGTTGATTCACTCAAAATTGTTGCATCTAAACCATTCAGAAAATGGTTTAAGTTGAGTTTCCTAAAAATAAGCAAACGTGTGAATGGATTTGGTAGATGGAAACTGAAAGAAGCCTGTCATCCATATATGCGCATGTGTGTGTTTGTGACTCCTTGTCTTGGCATCACTGTATAGTTGTAACTTGGTTGTAACATATTATTGCCTAGCTTGGAAACAGATGAACATTGGCAACAGGAAGGACAACTAGCCATAGAAAATCTACCTCAATAAACTTCGTTTGACTCATGCAAACATGGAAAAGCATATATTAAAATGGTGGTGTTGATACATCTGCCACATATGATCCAGAGAGCTTTTGCATGCTGGTGTGGGTTAAATAAAACTTGTTGAAGTAGGTTTTTTACACCTAGAGGCCCTTACCTGTTTTTCAAGTATGGTCATTTCACATTGAAAGCTGAAATAGGAATTTTTATTTACTGAAGAATGTAGGCAAAGTTACTGGCTTTTTAAAAAAGATTTATTTTTTGTTATTTCACTTGATGTTTAACAAGGATACATGGAACAACATTCATACAGACATACAGGCTCACACACAAGCACACATTCACATGTTTTCATCATCATAATCATTTAACATTCACCTTCAATGCTGGCATGGATTGGCCAGTTTGATAAGATCCAGCAAGTCAGAGGATTGTGTCATGGTCCAATATCTACTTTGACTTGGTCCCTACGGTTTGATGACCTTCCCAACACCGACCACTTTACAGAGTGTACTGGGTGTCTTTTGTGTCATTGGCACCATTGTGGTCACCACATAACTTGTAAGACAAAGCCTCTTGACTGAGTTGTGGGTGTAGTATTGAGGGAGGTGGCTTTATGCCAGGATCGAGAAGCAAGAGTGTGATAGTGGGTTAGGAACAAATGCTTTGCTGTAGAGGAGATACATGGCAACCTTAGCTGGAAGAAGAGAGAAAAAGATGGTGCTAGGTGGGGGTGAGGTGTTAGGATGTACTCTTGAGGTACAAATGGGTGAATGAGGGGGATAGGGACAGGGGAACAGGAGTGGTAGGTAGTTAAATACAAGAGTTTGAGACAAGAAACAGATGATTAAAGATGGGGTATAGATGAATGTAATGAATGCACATGGCTCAGTGGTTAGAGCATTGGGCTGACAATCATGAGATAGTGAGTTTGATTCCCGGACTGGGCTGTGTGTTGTGCTCTTGAGCAAGACACTTTATTTCATGTTGCTCCAGTTCACACAGTTGTAGAAATGAGTTGTGACATCACTGGTGCCAAGCTGTATTGGCCTTTGCCTTTCCCTTGGGTAATATCAGTGGCACGAAGAGGGGAGGATGACTGCCAGTCTTCCATAAACAACCTTGCCTGGACTTGTGCCTCAGGGGGTAACTTTTTTGATGCAATCCTATGGCCATTCATGACCGAAGGGGGTCTTTACCCTTTACTATTTTACCTTATAGGTGAATGTGATGACTGTTGAACAGGGGAAGAGGAGAGGGTATGGACAATGGGGAATATTAGTTTGGGTGCAAAGATAAAAGAAATAGGGAGTGGGTCCAGGAAGGAGAACATAAGTGGTAATACAAAAAAGGTGGTGGCAGAGAGCAGCATTGTAATAAAACAATATAGATGAGAAATAGGGAGAGGGTGGGGTACACAGTGACATGGGTAGAGATCATAGGTATGTTGCAAGCCCATATTCTTCAACAAGGTGAGCAGCATCTACAGCAGAAATGTTAATGCCACCATCACTACTGAAGAGGATTGGCCTGCAAGAGCCCTGTTCTGGTGCCACTTAAAAATACACTGTGCCAGTGCCATATGAAAAGCACCTGTGCCAGCACCATGTAAAAGCACCCAACGCACTAGGTAAAGTGGTTGGTGTTGGGAAGGGCATCTGCATCCAGCTGTAGAAACCAGTCCAAGTCAGACTGGAATGTGGTGCAGCTCTCTTGCTTTCCAGCTCTGTCCAAACTTTCCAATGTGGAAAACAGACGTTAAAGGATGATGATATATATATATATATATATATATATATATATATATATATATATATATACATATATATATATGTAAAATCCAAGAGAGTTAGGGGTTGAGGATCCAACCCACTAAGGGATAATATCTATCCAATATACTGCTGGGAGGGTACCCAATTATTGTTACATCTGTTTATTTTATAACCAAAATGACAAAAAGCACAATATACAGACACTTATGACATACCATGTCATATCAACAGTTAAGATTTCAAATTTAAAGGGCATTTAGCAATTGGAGAAGTGTCCTTTAAATTTGAAATCTTAACTGTTGATATGACATGGTATGTCATAAGTGTCTGTATATTGTGCTTTTTGTCATTTTGGTTATAAAATAAACAGATTAATCAACGGAATACAGTGTCTGCAAGTTGATGAGTACCTCATATTCCCCTCCATTTTCTTATTGCTATATATATGTATGTATATATATATATATATATATATATATATATATTTGTAACCTGTCACTGCACATTGCCCCATTGCCATAGGATATTGTGTGTGTGTGTGTGTGTGTGTGTGTGTGTGTGTGTGTGTGGCAGGCCTCTTCGGAGTTTCTGTCTTCCAATTCCATTTACAATGATCCATGGCAATAGTAGAATAAATACACTTGCCCAGGATGTTGTGCCATGGAACCACATGGTTATTCATTAATAAAAATCACTTGCATCAAGAGAACAGCTTATTCTGTCATTGCTACGTAGAAAACAACATAGCACTCAAAATTATTTGGAGAAAATACAAGTATTACATTTGTAATCTTAGAGTACCAATATTTAGAAATAAATCAAGATATTGCAGCAAAAAAATTAATTAATTAATTAATTAAAAATCCATGTTGGGCAGGCATAGCTGCGTGATTAATATGCTTGATTCTCAACCATGTGGCCTAGGGTTCAGTCCCATTGTGTGGCTGGGCAAGTGTTTCTTTTCATACTATGGGCCTAGACTGATCAAAGCTTTGTTGATGGAAAGCAAAAGAAGTTGGTGTGGTAGTCGTCCGGTGCTCATCCTGCAGGCGTGGCCAAACCACTGTAGCCTGTGCTGCCAGACTTGGTCTTCAATGATCAGCTGCTGGCATTGTTCTTGATATTGTTGTTTGAGATTTGGTCACGTAGAGAGACCAAAGATCTGAGTTTGTTCAGGTCTTGCTTGAGGATGGACAGGCTGTAGAGGAGGACAGGCAGAATTTACAAAATAAGCCATAATTAATTTAAAATCAAACAAACACAAGCAGACAGAGTAATTTAAATAAGGTATGGACTGTGATTTTAGGTACCATGTATACAATAGGCCACACAGATTTATTTAAGAGTGTATTGAATACTCTTATCTTATTGTTGTTGTAGAATAACTAATGCAAAATCTATATTTGTGTGCATATGTGCTGATGAGTATCATAATCCATTGGTTAAATGGTACATTAAAGATTAGGATTTTATACAGTGTGTGTAGATTAACCCATTATCATTCAGATTATTCTGTCAAATTTAGTATTTGTTTTGTTTTGTATTAATCATGGGTTATTATGTAGCTTTGAGATTTCAGTGATATTGTTCAGTTTTTGAATGACATTGAAGGGAAAGTGTGAGAGGCTATATATGGCTGGTTTGAACATAAAACTGATAGAATATTTGGGCCTAATATAGTCAGTTTAAAAGCTTAACAATGCACTATAAAACAAAAAATGGACTATATACCTGTTGTAATTTGGTTATATATAGTCCAATGATATTTCGGAATCTTTTAGCATTTAAACCAGCCATATCCCATTAGATGATATCATCTTTGATATATTGTGTCTAAAGAAGGTGGTGAGCTGCCAGAACCTTCGGCACATTGAACGAAATGCTCTGGCATTTCTTCTGGCTTTACGTTCTGAGTTCAAATCATTTTAGGGTTGATGAAATAAGCACTGGGTTCAGTGTACTTGCTTAGCTCTCTCCCACAAAATTTCAAGCCTTTTGCCTATGGTAGAAAGGGTATACTGTACATGAAATCAAGGCTGAAGTTCTCTTGTTCATAGACAAGTCTGTTCAGTCAATGTAGATGTGTGGCTGAGATGCAGGCATAGCTGTAGCTGTGTGATTAAGAAACTTGCTTTGCAACCATGTGGTTTCAGGTTCAAGTCTCACTGTGTGGCTCCTTTAAGCAAGTGTCTTTTACCCTAGCCCCAGGCCAACCAATGCCTTGTGAATTTGGTGGATGGAAACTGTGAAAGCATATCAGGCAGAATTATGGTTTAAGCACTCCATATAACCCCTCATAACTTTTTAATTTTTGGGAATTTTGAGAAATTTTTTTCAAGTTTGTTTTCTACACACAAGAATTCATAGGATTTTGAAGACAAAAAAAAAAATTTTTTTAAACCTCCCCCACCCCTCACTAAATCCTAAAAGTTCTACTCTTTTTCAAATGTTTTTAAAAATTAGAGTTTAAAATAGACAGATCAAATTTTTTGCCTAAATCCCAGAAATAGATCACCCTTGGGTGCATCATCATTACATTAAATGTGTTTATGGAGAGAAAAATACTGAAAAACATCAATACATGTTAAAGATACAAAGAAACAAGGAAGGTATCTGGTAGTCGTGAGATGTGCTAAAAATAATAGCTAAATCACCCTTAAATCACACAAAAAGATTTTTTTGCATATTCATATGTGTAGAATACAAATTCACAAAAATTTTCTGAAAATCCCCCAAAAATTAACAAGTTACAAGGGGTCACATGGGGTGTTTAAACCAGAATTCTGAAAGTGCATAGTATGTATGTGTGTGTATTTATGCCTGTGTTTGTTCCCCATCACTGCTTGACAACCAGTGTTTGTTTACATCCTAGTAACTTAGCAGTTCTTCAAAAAGGACTGACAGAATAAGTACTTTGGTTGATTTGTTTGACTAAAACCCCTTCAAGGGAATGCCCCCCCCCACTTCTCCAGCAAGGTTGCAATCTAAAGACTGAAACAAGTAAAAGATAAAAGATAACCTACAAATCGCAAAAAAAAAAAAAAAAAAATTGTTTTTCAAGTAAATCTTTTAAAATTCTTGTTATTTTCAAAATGAAGCTGAAGCATGCATCAGAAGTGTCGTTAATGAGTGGATTAAGTGCTGCAAATGATGTGATAACAATGGTTTCTTTGAAATCAAAGAACAAAGGTGATTTTAGAAAATGACGAAGAAGAGGAAATTGGTGATTGATACAATTTCAGGATTTTATTGATTTTATTGACCTTTTTGAATGATGCAAGTGAAGTTTACTTTGAACTTGGTGTGACAATCATGTGTTTCTCAGAGGTGTCTGTGGTGTAAGTGAACTGGGAATGAATAGTTTGGTTATTGTTGTGGTTTTGGTTTGTTACTTCATTCAGGAAGCTTGTTGTTGTTGTGGTGGTGGTGGTGGTGGTGGTGGCAGCAATTCAGTGGTGACAATGGTGGCAGCAGTTGTGGTAGCTGGAAGGAGTCAAGCAAGTAATGGTGAAATTCTGGTAAGCTGAGAGACCACAACAAGAATGACAAGATGGCAAAAAAATAGTAGAACGTTACACTAAATGTTTTAAAGGTCTTGGTTTCTTTTGCAATCTGAGTTCAAATTTTGTGCTTTGCTTTTTTCATCTTTTCAGAATTGATAGAATATTAGGGATACCAAAAAGTAATGATGCATTTCATTGTAATGAGCTCAAATCAACATATGAGGTGGGAGAGGCTGAAAAGTTCCTGGCTTTGGGTAAAAGAAAATGAAGCAGGATTAGCAGAAGTTAATTATGATTTTATTCAACATATTCCCCTCTCAGATTCACACACTTATTGCAGTGGTCCTTCAGTTTTTCTAAGCCCTGCAAAAGAACTTGAAAGGTTGGGCCTCCAACCAGGCCTTTTGCAATACCCTTTAAGCCAGGACCTTTTCAGCAGCCACTCATAAAACATATTGTAAATGTATTTATTCATTCAAAATATGAACACCATCATTAACATTTTCCCCATCTCAAAACAAGTTTCCTGATTGCTTGGGGAAAAAAAAAAGAAAAAAAATTCAGGTTTTTTAGAAGAGATAAATGTTTGGAGTGCTGTTTCAACATCATTCCTGTTTCTGAATGTTTTCTACCAATAAAGTTGTTTGAGTGACCTGAACCTGATAGTGCTAGGCTGGTAAGTAGTGAGGAAGAGGTAGAGCTTCCTAGTCTAATGAGTTTATCTGTTCTTGTATTATCTTCACTGAATATGGCCTTTATTCACAGAAGACAGCTCATGAGGTACCCACTTCCCTTCTTTATATACTTTCCCAATCTGTTTCAGATGATCTCGCACAGTGGACAAAGTTTTATCAAGTCTCTGGGATAAGTCCCTGATACTTTGATGTGGACCTTCTTGTGGCATGACATCAGACTATTTACTTGGAAATATGACATAACTTTTCAGAACCCCTAATACATATTATTCAAGTACTTGGGTTCCTCTTGACCTTTTATCCCTTCACACTCAATAAATTAGAAATAGAATTTTAATATACTTCATGTGATATAATTTTAAAAAAATTATGAAATTATTATTATCATTATATGGACTATGGGAAACACAATCAATAGCAAAACCTAAATGCTTTTATTGATCCCAAGTCCCCAGAAGGATGCAAAGTAAAACTGACCTCAGGTCAATTTTATTTCGTGTTCCTCAAGGAGTCAATAAAAGTAGTACTAGTCAATATAACTGAATGTGCCCCTCCTACTAAATTTTTTGCTAAATGTCGATGTTTGAAATAGTAATCATCATCATTTCCTTGTATGTATGGGTCAGAGAGAATTTGTCGAAGATTTTCAGTGACCAGATACCCTCCCTTTTCACTTGTTTCCAGACAAGGTAATATTTCCCCGTGACCAGGCATACTTTCATGGAAGTTTGGAGAAAGACACTGCTTGCAAGATGGTCACATTTGTTTTACAACTATCATGTGGAGGCACAAACATATTTACATACCTAGACATGCTCAGATATGTGTGTATATATATGTATATATATTTATCACAGGCTTCTTTCATTTGCCATTTACCAAACCCTCTCACAAGGCTTTGGTTGTCTTAGGGGCTTATAGTAGAAGCTACTTGCCCAAGGTGTCATGCAGTGGGACTGAACCTGAAACCATGTAATGCAAAGTGAACTTAACCACATAGCCATCAATGCACCTAAAATTTAACTGTACATCTGAGGGTTTAAATATGTGGCTGTGTAGTTAAGGATCCAATCATGTGGATCTCAGGTTCAGTCCCACTGCATGGCACGTTGGGCAAGTGCCTTCTACTATATATAGCTCTGGGTTGATCAAAATGGATATGGTTAAACAGAAACTGAAAGTAGCCCTTCATATGTGTGTGTATATGTATGTGTACATGTGAAGGCGTGTGGATTAGTGGTTAAGGGTATTCAGCTCAGTTGTTAGGTTGTGAGTTCAATACCTGACAACACATTGTGTCCTTGAGCAAGACTTATTTCTCATTGCTCCAGTCCACTCAGCTGGTAAAAATAAGTAGTACCTGTATTTCAAAGAGCCAGCCTTGTCACGTTCTGTGTCACACTGGCCCTCCCTGAGAAATATGTTAAGGGTATGTGTGTCTGTGGAGTACTCAGCTACATGCACATTAATTTCTCAAGCAGGCTGTTCTGTTGATCAGATCAATTGGAACCGTCATCACCATAACCGATGGAGTGCCAGTTAAATGAGTTTATGTATATGTGTGTTTGTGTGAACTCTTTATGTTGACTTCAATGACGATTATAATTATGCACCATTATCATACGAATGATGTTGTCTGTTTGCAGTTTTCTATGAAAAATACGACTGGCGATAGGCAAATAATACCCTGCTTGGAAACAAGTGAGGGCTGGTGACAAGAAAAGCATGTGATCATAGAAAACCCGTTTCAACAAATTCTGTCTGACTTATGCAGGCATCGAAAAGCAGACATTAATCCTTTAGCATTCAGATTACTCTAATCAATTGCAATGCTTATTTATTCACATTGTTTTGAATTGATCAT
>NC_142941.1:18158557-18186057 GCF_046866305.1 Octopus bimaculoides | reverse complement strand
TGCAAAGGTGATGCTCAAGTCCTGAGCACCCAGCAAACAAATGATATATCTATATGTGTATAATGTGGAGGCACGTGGCTTAGTGGTTAGGGTGTCAGCATCATGATCGTAAGATTGTGGTTTCGAATCCTGGACCAGGCGATGCATTGTGTTCTTGAGCAAAACACTTCATTTCACATTGCTCCAGTCCACTCAGCTGGCAAAAATGAGTAACGCTGCGATGGACTGGCGTCCCGTCCAGCTGGGGAACACATACGCCATTGAAACCGGGAAACCGGGCCCATGAGCCTGGCTAGGCTTTGAAAGGGCGCATTTATTTTATTATTATATGTGCATAATATATCTTCTCTCTTTTATCTTCTACTTGTTTCAGTCATTTGACTGTGGCCATGCTAGAGCACTGCTTTGAAGATTTTTTTTTTAGTTGGATGAATCGATCCCAATACTTTTTTTTCTTCTCTTAAGCCTGGTACTTATTCTATCAGTTTCTTTTGACGAATTGCTAAGTTGTGGGAATGTAAACACATCAACACCAGTTGTCAAACTGTGGGGGACAAACACAGACACAAAGACACACACACACACACACACACACACACACACACACACACACACACACACACACACACACAAATATATATGACAGGCTTCTTTCAGTTTCCGTCTCCCAAATCCACTCATAAGGCTTTGATTGGCCTGAGTCTATAATAGAAGACATTTGCCCAAAGTACCATGCAGTGGGACTGAACCCAGAACCAGATGGTTGGGAAGCAAGCTTCTTACCACACAGCCATGCCTGTGCCTATGTATATCCTTGTTATTGTTGTCATTTCTGCATGTGTTTCTTTGCTTGGAGGGTCCTCTCTAGCACAGTGTTCTTGCCTGTTGTTGCAGATTAAATCAATAATCAACTGTGCCTGAGTCACTCAACCAGCTTCTTCTAACAAACACATACATGCGTACATGCATATATACACACACACACACACTTTCCTACAACTTAGAGTATTTTTTTTTGTTTTTGGCGTTAAGAATTTTAATTTTGTTGAAGTTCTATATGACAGGCTTCTTTCAGTTTCCGTCTCCCAAATCCACTCATAAGGCTTTGATTGGCCTGAGTCTATAATAGAAGATTTTTGCCCAAAGTACCATGCAGTGGGACTGAACCCAGAACCACATGGTTGGGAATTTTGTTGAAGTTATATATGACAGGCTTCTTTCAGTTTCCGTCTCCCAAATCCACTCATAAGGCTTTGATTGGCCTGAGACTATAATAGAAGATTTTTGCCCAAAGTACCATGCAGTGGGACTGAACCCAGAACCACATGGTTGGGAAGCAAGCTTCTTACCACACAGCCAATTAAAAGAAGTAATAAGACGAATTATTATTTTCTTTTTGTGTATTAATTCTTTATAGGGTAATTATCGTTTTTTTTTTTTCTTTGTGGAAAATTTATTTTATTTGTCTTTTGAAACATTGGTTTCAAAATTTGGCACAAGGCCAGCAATTTCAGTAGTGATGTAAGTCGATTACATTGACCCCGACCCCACCCCTAGTGCTCAGCAGTTACTTACTTTATTGATCCTGAAAGGATGAAAGGCAAAGTCGACCCTGGTGGAATTTGAACTCAGAATGTAGTAAATACAGACAAACTGCCATTAAGCATTTTGCCCAGCATGTTAACAATTCTGGCAGCTTGCCACCTTACAAGGGTTTTATGATATTAACAAGATATTCAGTTAAAGGAAGTAATAATGAGGTAGATTATTTTTCTTTTTGTATTTTAATGCTTTGTAGGCTGATTATTGCTTTTTTATGTGTGTGGAAAATTTGTTATCTTATTTGTCTTTTGAAATATCATTGATTCCTACTTTATTATTGATTTTAAGAGGCAAGTATCAATTTCAGTGGTTACAGGCTGGTATGTAGACAATATTATATATGGTGAGAGCTTCTTTGCTTTTATTGTCATGAGTATCAATAATGGGCTATCATAAAGGGTCATGTAGAGTAGGGGTATTTGGATTATTATGAATTGGAGCTATAAATACATATTGTTCTTTTATTTTTCTGGCTTGTTATTTGTTCTTTTAATATGATGTTGAGGGTGCATGGCCTAGTGGTTAAGGTACAGCTGTTGTGATTGCAAAATTGTAGTTTCAGTTTCCAGGTCAGGCAGTGTGTTGTGACCTTGAGGAAAACACTTCATTTCATGTTGCTCAGCAATCATTTTGACAACTGACATGTGGCACACCAGACACTTGTACAGGCAATGTTGATTTGATGAAACAAGTGAGCTCATGTACATTTGATCACTATAGGTGCTGGTGTAGCTATGTGGTAAGAAGCTTGCTTCCCAACCACATGGTTCCAGGTTCAGTCCCACTCTGTGGCACCTTGGGCAAATGTTTTCTACAATAGCCTCAGGCCAACCATAGCCTTGTGAGTGGATTTGGTTGATGGAAACTGAAAAAAGCCTGTTGTGTGTGTGTGTGTGTCTTTGTGTCTGTGTTGTTTTGTTTGCGTCCCTTCCTTCCAAGCGTTGAAAGGTGAAAGGCCAAACTGACACCAACAAGATTTGTGTTAAGAAGCTTGCTTCCCAACCACATGGTTTCAGGTTCAGTCCCACTGTGTGGCAACTTTGGTAGGTGTCTTCTACTATATCCCCAGGCTGACCAAAACCCTTGTCAGTAGATTTGTAGACAGAAACTGAAAGATACCTATCATATATGTATATTTGTGTGTGTGAGAGAGAGAGAGAGAGAGAAAGAGAGCGTATATGTTTGACAACCAGTGTTAGTTTGTTTACATCTCTGTAACTTAGTTGATAGAATAAGTACCGAGCTTAGAAAAAAAATTAGTACTGTGGTCAATTTGTTCAACTAAACTAGAGGTTCTCAACAGGGGTCCATATGACCTTTCGGTGTTCCTATAAGATTTTTTATTAAAATTCATATGAAATAAATTGCTTATGCCTCTACAATACACAAAATATTTTAACAATGTTTTAATGCAAATCCTAATAATATTTAATTATAAAAATATAATATGATTTTTTAAACATTGAAGGGTTATGAGGGTCCACCTGAGTAATATAGAAATCAAAGAGGTCCATTGGCAAAAAATGGTTAAGAAACGCTGAACTAAACCCTTCAAGGCAGTGCCCCAGCACTGAAAGAAATAAAAAATAAAAGATAACAAAAAAAAAAAAGAATTTGATACTATTAAGTCCTGCACGCTACTGTCTTGGCCCATCTCCACCAACCTTGTTTCTAATGCATTGTATAGTAAACAAAGACTTGTTTGGTATACTCACATAATCTTTTTCTATGTACACCTTTAATCCCTTAGAAATCTATGGCTGTTGGCAGCAGTTGTCACAATAACTATCACTATCACATAATAAATAACTGGAAATTATCATGTGCAGAGACACGATTTATTTAAAAGATAACAACAATGAAAATGGAATATATTTGTGTCATGTTATTTTGCCTTAAAAGGCAAAATAGCAAAGTGGTTAAGATGTTGGGGTTTTTTTGGGTCATGAGTTCATGTCCTGTCACAAACATTTTTGCAAGTATTTGTGGTTTATTGACTCCTTGAGAGACACAAAGTAAAATTGACCCAACGTCAGTTTTACTTTGTGTCTTTCTGGGGATGTGGGGTGGATCAACAAAGGCGTTTAGATTTTACTGCCAATTGTTTCCCACTGTCTGTATAGTAATAGTTTCATAATTTCTGAAAAAAATGTGTCAATATGATGTGCTTCTCTTTTTGCAGCAAAAACATAAAAAGGTAACCAGGCTAGCTAGGGAAATTATTTTTCATTGATTTTTTTCTTCTCCATGGGAAGAATTATCTTTGTTTCTCATCCTTTTATGATGCAGAAAATAGAACTAACATCAGCTATGTGAAATTCAATGTTTTAGGAATGGTTTGCTTTCAACTTTGTAGTTTTTAAACATGATTATTATTATTAGTAGTAGTTGTACTATTATAAGGGCAACAAGCTGGCAGAATTGTTAGCACAGTATACAAAATACTTAGTGGCACTTCTTTAACTTTATGTTCTAAGTCAAGCTCCTGCCAAGGTTGACTTTGCTTTTCATCCTTCCAGGGTTAACAAAATAACTACTGGTTGAGTATTGGGATAGATGAAATCAACTAGCCCCTGCCCCAAAATTTCAGGCCTTGTACTTATAATACAAAGGATTATTATTATTATTATTATTATTATTATTATTATTATTATTATTCACTTTTTGTGGAGAGGACATGCACCACTGGTTGGTCAGATGGTCCACTTGCTGTCAGTATCTGCTGTGTGGAGGACTAAGCATCCCATAGCTAATGATGCACAGATACATGCTGAAGTTATGACATCTCCAGCATTTCCTTAACAGAGAGCAGGTGTGGTCATGTTAAACGTTTTTTCACAGCTTGTCTTTTTGGTAGAGCTGCTGTCCTGTATCAAGCATAGATGAAGGCAGTGTGCCTTGCACCTTGAGTGACATCAAGCTGGTGCAGTTACTATACTACTAACTGACTGTAATTTTAATACCAAATTTTTTATTACCCTAGAGGAGGCGACTCAATTCTATATCAACATTTATTTTGATTCTTTGGACATCCAGAAATATATATTTTAATTCTACCAGGATTTCCCACATTGTTTCTCACTACTCATTAAAAAAAACATTTGGAAGTCTTGGAATAATTTATGCAATATTGTCTATTTGACTCCTTGGTTTTAGTGTATGAGCTCAACACATATTCACAGTTGGTATAGACATCAGGCACTCACAGTCCTCTGATAGTCAGACAATGTGGTTGGCAGATCTTCCATTATGGTATTCTATAAATGATTAGTAGTATGCAAGAACAACTCCAGTTATCAATACAAATCAACTGGCTAGTCTTTTCTGGAGGACTTTTGAGCCAGAATTCCAAGGCATGGCAATGCCACAAGGGATCACTGCTGGTTTGAGATGAGCCCTACAAACATGGTAGTTCTATCAGCCACATTGACTTTAGTTGCATGCAAAGTGATGAAACTATCCTGCACTCATACAGTGCTTGGGCAGACAACTGCTATCATGTAATAGCAGTGGTTCTCAACTATGTTTTGTCTATGAACTCCTTTCATTTTTAATTTACTCTACTGGACTCCCATAGACAGTCGATGTTTAAAAATTTCCCATTATATTTTACAATTAAATATTATTAGGAATTCTATTAAAATATTGTTGAAATAGTTTGTGGATCGTAGAAGTATAACCAATTTATTGTACATACATTTTAACAGCAAAATTTTATGTGGGCCCCTGTTGAGAATCACTAATGTATAGGATGGATCCAGCTATCAGTCAACTCCATTGGGAAGATCACCCCACCACTTTTCTTTGGTCAGGAAGAGCAAGTAGTTTTCCTCTGTCTAGTGGCTATGATGAAAGAGGTTGTGTGATGGACGAGACTGAAAGGACAGAAAACAGACACTTTCCTCTTCAGCCAAGATCTCATTGACTTTTTTATAAGTCCATTTGAAAAGGAAGGTGAGGGACGTGCTGCCTCTAGGTAAATTTGTTAAAAGATAGGTGAATATGGCAAGGGTGGCTCAAGTGAGTGAACCTTTTCTAAGCTAGCATCTGTAGGCTGGGGAATACAGAGGAAAGAGGAGCACTCATCACTATCTTTTGCCTTCATGTTGCCCTAAATGTTTTTTTTTTTTGTTTTTTGTCCTTGTGGCCAGTAAAAAAAAAAAAGATTATTGCTAATGTTAATGAAATTGTGTTTGCTCTTGGCTTTTGCTCCTAATCTAGAATGGTTAGAGTGATAATGGCAAGTTGTTCAAAAATAGATGGCAAAGTACTTCAAATTCTCCCTTTCAATTTCAACATGAGGTTTCTGAGTCTGCATATGTCATAGGGATTATAATTGCAAAGTAAACAGTATTTATCAGTTATAAGCAGCAAAGCAGGTAAAAAAAATATGTATGAACACATGTTAGTGTGTAAGAAACAGACTAAAGATAAATCAACAGCACATGTCTCCAGCAGATTACATGTTTAAAAAAAGGTCTATATAATTTATAGTATGCTATTTCATGCATGTATATACTACTGCAAAACAGAAGGTGAGCAGCTACTGAACAGATAAGCAGATTTATTTAGATAAAAATAACTGATAAGTCTCAAGGGATATATGCTTATCTTATGCTGAGGTTTTCTTTTTATAAGATTTTGTTTAAAATATATCAATGTAATCTATTTTAAGTATATGGTGATAATAATAATAATAATAATGGTTTCATATCTTGGCACAAAGGCCAGCAAGTTTCAGGGGAGAGGGTAAGTCAATTACATTGACTCCAGTGTTCAGCTGTTATTTTATTTATCAATCCCTAAAGGATGAAAGACAAAGTCAACCGTGGCAGAATTTGAACTCAGAATATATGTAAAAATGAAGGAAATGCCACTAAGCATTTCACCTGGCATGCTAATGCTTCTGCCAGCTCATCACCTGAACAATAATAATAATAATAACAACAACAACAACAACAACAACAACAATCCTTTCTGCTATAGGCACAAAGCCTGAAACTTTGAGGGAGAGGATGAGTCAATTACATTGACCCCCAATACATAACTGGTACTCATTTCATCGGCCCTGAAAGGATGAAAGGCAAAGTCAACCTTGGTGGCATTTGAACTCAGAACGTAGGGATGGATGAAATGTCACAAAACATTTTGCCCAGCCTGTTAATGATTCCACCAGCTCACTGCCTTAATGATAATGATAATGATAATGATAATAATAATAATAATAATAATAATAATAATAATAATAATAATAATAATAATAATAATAATAATAATAATAATAACCCTTTCTACTATAGGCATAAGGCCCGAAATTTAGGGTAGGGGACTAGTTGATTACATCAACTCCAGTGTTTCACTGGTATTTAATTTATCGACCCCAAAAGGATGAAAGGCAAAGTCGACCCTGGCAGAAATTGAATGATAATAATAATGATGATGATAATAATAATAATAATAATAATAATAATAACTAGAAAAGCGCTCAGAGAACGCAGACCTCCACCAAGCAGCTCATTTCCACCCATATACATGCAGGCTGAAAATCACCCAATTTCCCAAACCAACACCAGCAAAAATATAACCTCCCATACTTATCTCGACCCTGGTCATCATCAACACTGTCTCTGCTTTCACCACAATCACTGTCAAAACTACGATCACCACAATCAGTTTCTTTACACAGTTGAAAATCCATTATCAGATACTCATGGGACCGAGATTGTTGCAGATTTTTGATTTTTCTAATTTCACAGTGCTTTATTAAAAATTTTTTTTTAAATTGCAACTACAAAACAGAACAGTTTGAGGATAGAAACCAGGTTTAAACACAATAGCTTATAGACATACTCTGAATGTAGTTCTATATAAATCTTTGATAATTTTTTTAATACTTAAGACCATCTGAAATGTTAAGATATCAGCCTCTACTCACATTGTCATGCTTTGCTTAAAAGGTTACAGCATAGATTAGATTACTTTGATAAGTTTCAGCCGAAGTTGACTCAGGCCATGTCTAATTTAATAGCACCACCTGGAAGAGATACACAGTCAGCTCTGGGGAACCATAGCCCATTCAAGCAGGGGGTTATTGTTTTCAGAGGCATATCTGGGTGTGGTTGGTTTATCTGGTATTTGTTGGGGGTAATCATCTAGGGATCATTTGAATGCCGTGAAGTCACTTTCTTCCTTTATGTATGTCTGGCATGATGTTGAAGAGAGCAGGGCCAATTGAAGTGAAATAGTTCTGTCATAGTGTTGTGATATGACATGAGCATTTCTGTAGTGGACAGATGGCACAGGGGCCAAGCCTCGAACAAATTTTAAAGATGGGCAATGTTGATGGAATATTTTCCACATCATACAGATGATATAGAAATCACAGCGGTGGTGGAGGGAGCAAAGCCTGAGCTTTTTGAGTCGATCCCAATAGTCAAGGCTTGTCATGTCATCCTCCGCCAAGCAGCTCATTTTAAGATAGGTATGCGAGTAAAATTACTAATAGAGAAACAAAAATAAACTTTGGAAACAGCAACGCCATCTTAGGTTATGTGGAAACGAGGAACGTGTTTTCAAGGGAGATAATCAAAGAACATAACATTGTAATACTTCATGTAAAGTAAATATAACAAATGAAAAATCCTTCAAGAATCCATAAAACTTCCCTGATCACTACCAAAATTTCACCATCTCTTCCTTGTGTCATTACCAACTTTTCCTGCAAGTTTCATCAAATACCGTTCACAACTTTTTGAGTTATGTTGCACACAGACGGACAAACCAACACCAATGAAAACATAACCTCCTTCCTTGGCAGAGCTAATAATAATAATAATAATAATAATAATAATAATAATAATAATAATAATAATAATATCCTCTCTACTAATAATAATAACAATGAAAACTATCTGCATTTGACCATAAAATTTGAAGTAAAGATGGTATGACATTGATGACAAAGTAATCATTTATTCAATCATTTATTCTTATAGACCAGTGATAGCAAAGGTATGACACCTGCATCTGGTGACATGCCAAAGGTTTTTAGGTGACACATGATGAACTTTGAAAGCATTTTCCTTGTAATGTTAAGTTAAGTATTAACCTAAAGAACTAAGATATATGTGACACTTTAATAACAGGATTACTACTCTTGTTTCAGTCATTGAACAGCAATCATGCTAGGGGCAGCACTTTGAAGGGTTTAGCTGTTTATATTATCATCATCAGTATTTATTTTAAAATCTGGTACTTATTCTATTGGTTGGTTTCTTTTAGCTAAACTTTTAAGTTTTGGAGACATAAACAAACCAATAGCAGTTGTCAAGTGATGGAAAACAGATGTGCACACATGCACATGAGTGTACACACTGTTTCTGTCTACCAAATTCATAAGTCCAGGGCTATGGTGGAAGATATTTGCCCATTAATGCTAGAAGCAGAAAGTAATAACAAAGTTGCATTTTTATAATAATTTCAAATTTTGACACAGAGCCAGCAATTTCGGGTATGGGGATAAGTCAACTGGTATTTCTGTTATTGACCCCAAAAGGATGAAAGCCAAAGCCAACCCTGGTGGAATTTGAATTCAGAATGTAAAGACAAGCAAACTACTGCTAAGCGTTTCATCCAGCATGCTAGCAATTCTGTCAGCTCACCATCTTTTATAATAATAATGACAATAATAATAATAATAATGATAATAAAAATAACCATAATAGTAATAATAATGATCATAATAATAATCCTGCATCATGCCCTGATGCAGTACCAGGCAGTGGCTCTCATGGCTTCTCATCTTAACTGATTGGAAGTGTTATCATGTACATTGTTTTGTCTCGGTATAAAAGATGGGTGACAGCAAATATTCTGCTCAATACCACAGATTCGCTTGTCAGTTTGACCTTAACCAGTTGAGCATGTCCCTTAGTGGCTGACAATATGTGCATCTCTAATTACGAGCAGAAGTAGTGGGGGAGCATCATAGCCATGGTGTCGAGAGGAATTCTTTGGGATTTGGATAATTCACCTCTGGAATCATGGGTGTTTCGTTCAACATCCTTAACCCTTATTCAGGGACCTTTTGAGCAGGATGGGCTACTTGACCTGAAGAAAATTCTAACTGGGTTCCACCTGCAAAATCATGTGCTGTTTATCTTGATATGAGATCACCATGTTGCACACATATGCATGTGTCTGGTGTACCCTTATCAGATGGGTAGTCATGATGGGTGTACTGGGCTTCATATATTTTACCCCAGTGTCACTTTGATGGCATGCACTGCTCTCTCACTTAATAATCCTTTTTACTATAGGCACAAGGACTGAAATTTTGGTGGGAGGGGATAAGTTGATTACATTGACCTCAATAGTTGGCTGGTACTTATTTCATTGACCCCAAAAGAATGAAAGGCAAAGTCAACCTCAGTGGAATTTGAACAAGGTCAACTTTGCCTTTCGTCCTTTCAAGTTTGATAAAATAAATACCAACTGAACACTGGATTCAAATAATTCTTTCTACTACAGACACAAAGCCTGAAATTTTTTAGGGAAGGAACTAGTTGATTACATCAACCCCTGTATTTGATGAGTACTTATTTTATTGACCCCCTAAAGGTACTTTATTTTACTGAGCCTGAAATGACGAAAGGCAAAGCTGGCCTCAGTGAAGTTTGAACTCAGAATGTAAAGCCAGAAGAAATGTCACTATGCATTTTGACTGATGAGCTAACAATTCTGCCAGCTTGCCACCTTGACAACAACAAGAACAATGATAATAATAATAATAATAATAATAATAATAATAATAATAATAATAATAATGATAATGATAATAATAATAATAATGATAATGATTTCAAATTTTGACACAGGGCCAACAATTATGAGGGAGGGGTTAATCAATTACATCAACCCCAGTGCTTCACTGGTACTTATTTTATTGATCCTGAAAGGATAATTATTCTTTAAGCAGTGGAATGACAGATATGGAAGAATGCCAAGCTAAACCCATATTGTAGTTTTGTTTATAATCTACTTGAATGACTAACTCAACCAACTCTGTATTTTACCTTCTGAGATGTATTAAATAAATACCAGTGATATACTGGAACTAATTCTATCATCCCCTGTAAAAAGTGACCTTGTGATAATGCTCAATGAAGAAAGAAAGGAAAAAAAGATAAGAAAATTGCACATCCCATGAATTTCTTCCAGATTGTAATTATTTTCTGTCTGTAAGAAATGTTTTGCTTCATAAGATGTTTAATTAATATTTCTCAGATTATGTCGTACTACTGATTTCTAAAAAGAATGAAATAACGCTATACATGATTATTACTGACGAGAAATTTTAAGAATTTGTAATATAAGTAAGCAACAAAACAAAAAAGAAAAGAAATGTTTCTTGTATGTTTCTTCTTCATTTCCTTACTTTCAGATTTAAACTTCTAATCCCACCAGTTATTATGAGGAAATGATTATCTCTCTTGTACTAACTGTCTGCTTGGAGACACCATGCGTTATCAAAAAAAAAAATTGTTAAAATATGGTGACAGTTAACCCATTACCTCCCATAATTCTATTAACTGGAATTTTTTTAATGAAACTTTGATTTCTAGCATAAAACAGACTTAGAAACACGCTGGAATGATCAAAATAACATTTCAAAATAACATTTTAAATAGAAATAAGCAAGATATTGGGTGAAAAATTAGCAAACCTCATTTGAATATCAGAGAAATATACCTAGTAGATATAGCAGAAAGGTTAGATATGTGTAAATATTGACAGATAATTACGAAATTTGTGATTTTTAAGTGATCTCATATGAGATCACTGGTAGGTAATGGATTAAGGTGTCCAATCTCAAATCTTTCTAACTCCATAATTGTTATAAATGATATAGCTACCATTATTATTTATGTTTTAATGTCACTGTCTGATTATTTTTCAGCTGATTTCAGTTCCAGCTGAAGTCAATTTAAAAATAAAAACAAATATACTTAATTTATAGTATACTGGTTCAATTCAGTTCACCTTTAAAAAATTGACATTAACTGTTTAAGGTCGGGTATAAATAGCCAGTCTTTTCATACAGGATGCAATAAAAAAAATTTTTAAAAACATACAAGATGATAATCAATCAAATAGCTTATAACGCAAATGTGGCTTATATACCACATCCGTCTTCTGAATTTAGCTGTGTTTCAATAAACCACACCTGTCTTCTGCAGAAGAAAGCATGTTGTATCAATAAGCCACACCCAGCCTTAAACGGTTAAAGCTAAATAAAACAAAAACTATTTTACAATGGAGATAACTGAAACAGAGAAGTGTAGGATTAAAACTTTTTGCCATATTTAATATATTCCCTCTTGGTTCAAAGCTCAAATCATAGTTGTTAAATTTGACTTCCTTTATTCCAATATTGATACAATAAGTATCTGTTATATCCTGTGATCAAAGATTGGTCTTGTACATTTGCCAGAAATAATTTGCTGTTTTACATATTTTTATAATACAGTTTCTGTATATGTCACCTTAGTGTCATACACTAATACATCCCCAGTTAACCTTCCTTTGATATTGCTGCACTTCTTATATGTCCATAGCTTACACTGAGTATATCTTATGGAGTTTCTACCTACATCTTTTCTACAGATCGAGCAGGGACATCTACCTGAAGGGATTTGTGATTTGTTTGCCTTCCTACTTACTAAGACTTTGGTTTTTGCTAGATTGACTCTAAGACCCTTCAATTCTAGATCTTGCTTCTACACCTGAAACGTCTCTAGTTCTGATAGTGACTCAGCAATTAGAGCAAGGTCATCAACATAGAGAAGCTCCCAGGGGCAGCCTGTCTTGAATTCTTCTGTTATTGCCTGGAGGACTATGATGAATAAGAAGAGGCTGAGGACTGATCTTTGGTGGATACCTACCCCTACCCAGAATTCTTCACTGTACTCATCAACCCTCACCTTACTGACAGCATCCCTGGGCATGGCTTGTACAGCTCTTGTCAACCACTCATCTATCCCTAGTTTCTGCATTGACTACCTGATAAGGGTTTGGGGGACCCTGTCAAAGTCTTTCTCCATGTCAACGAAAGCCAAGTACAGAGGTTTATCTTTGGCTATGAATTTTTCCTGCAGCTGTCATACCAGAAATATAGCATCAGTGGTACTTTTCCCTGGCACAAACCCAAACTGCATCTCATCTCAACTAACTCTCTCCCTAATTAGTTGGGCTATGACCCTCTCTGTGAGATTCTTTATGAATAAATGTGTGTGTTTGGGTGTGGTGGATCTGTTGTTTGACGAAAAGGGTTTAGTTGTCTGATCAACTGAATTAGTTGCTCCTGAATCAAAATATAAGTGGGTGAGTATTCTACAGACACATATACCCTTAACACAAATCTCAGGTAGAATTGGTGAGGTATGTTGTGTGTGACAAGACTGTACTTTTTGAATTATGGATACAATCCACCTGGTTGTCTTCCAAACAGTTTCTGTCTACACACTTTCACTCACAAGAAATGAGTCAACCTGAAGCTGTAGGAAAGGACATATGCCTAAGACCTTATGGTTGCAAAGTGAACTTCTTAACCATTCAGCCATACTGTGCATACACGCATGCATGTATGTATGTATTTATGTATATACTTTTTTCTTGCTTCATCCATTGGTCTGTGGTCATGCTGGGGCACTACATTGAAGGGTTTTAGTCAAACAACTTAACCCCAGTACTTACTTTTATGAGTTTGGTTCATATTCTATTAGCCTCTTTTGCTGAATTGCTAAGTTATGGAGTTGTAAACAAACCAACACTGAACGAGAAACATGCAGCAACAGTACTTTAAAGCAAAGTTTATTTGCCAACATAAAGTGGCAGTCCTAATTAGGATGAATGTTACTGCTATTTAGCCCTAGGAAAGCATCTTCTCCAGCTGGCTATCGATGCACTGTGTCCTTACACTGTGAACAATATTTACCCCCACTTAAATGTGGATGTTCTGTTGGAACAAACTTTACTGCAGTAGATATGAGAAAAACTCTCATACTGGCTTTTCATCTCCCTGCTAGTGATATAAACAAGAGTGCATTTTGGACAAAATGCTAATATGAGAGTCTCTCTCATGGTATCTACTGCAGTAAAGATTGTTCTAACAGAACAGCCATGTTTAAGCAGGGATACATATTACCTCTTGGTATTAACACTGCCTCTGTTGCTAATATATATCAAATACAATAAATGAAAGCAATGGAGTATCTATACGGTGTATCATTATCATAAGTGCAAGTGTGGTTGTGTACTAAGAAGCTTGCTTTTGAATCACATGGGTTTGGGTTCAGTCCCACTGCATGGCACCTTGGGCAAGTGTCTTCAACCAGCCCCAAATGAACCTAAACCTTGTGAGTGGATTTGGTTGATGGAAACTGAAACAAGCCTGTCATATATGTGTGTGTGTGTGTGTGTGTGTGTGCATGCATGCATGTGCATGTCTTTGTGCTTGTCTCCCCACCGTTGCTTGACAACCAGTGTTGGTTTATTTGCATCATGGCTTAGCGATTTGGCAAAACCAGGGCTTAAAAATAAAATAAGCCCTTGGGTTTGATTTGTTCAACTAAACCCTTCGAGGTGTTGCTTCAACATGGCTATAGTCTAAAGTCTGAAACAAATAAAAGATAAAAGCTAAGAATAACACACACACACACACATATATATGTAACATCACAAGCAGAGTCCTTCATTATAAATGAAGAGAGAGCAGCTCTTATAGCAACGTTTAGCCATTTCTTTTGCACAATAGCTTTTATTCAGCTTTCACAACAGTAGCACATTGTTATGACTTGGTTAACAACTAAAACACTAAAAGTTCTTGGTGATCAAATCCTTTGTGGTATTTTGTATACTACTTAAGCTGAGCGGCAAAGCTTCACAGCTACTGCTGCTGCCACCACCACCACTACTACTACTGCTACTACTACTACTGCTACTGCTGCTGTTGTTGCAAGAGGTAAGTATTTGTTGGTTGTTTTTTTTATTTTGTTTATTGTGTTTCAGGAGAGTGATGAGTGACCCCAATAATACCTACCAGCAGTTCCAGTGCAAGAGTGCTTCTTCTTCTTCTTCTTCTTTGCATTGTATGTACCACAGTGTTCTGTTCCCTTCTCAGACAGGAGGGTAGGTGGTGGTGGTGGTGGTGGTGGTGCTGAAATCTTGTAGCTAGAAAATAATGGCAATGAACTCTTTCTATGGTGTAAGCACTACAAACAACTGTAATTTCTAGCACGACTACTGCCACTTGTAATAAACTACTGGCAGAAAGATATTTTAGCTTTTTCTACAATTTTTTTTTTTTTTGTTTTAAATCTTTTCAAATTTTTGTTTTGCTTCTGTGTGTGTGTGTCTGTATGTGTATGTGTGTGTGTGTGTTTTCAGAAAAGGAAGTATCGTCTGAATTTTACCCTCATCTTCATGATCCTAGTTTACCTAGTTTACAAAAAAAAAAAAAAAACTTCTTTGCTCTTCAGCTGGCTCTAACAGTTAGCTGCAGTCATTTAACCACTGATTTTTTTCCCCCTAATAATTTAAACACCTATTCAACATCGGTATTTATGCTAGAGAGAGAGAGTGCGTGGAGGGGAGAGGGGGAAGAGAGAAGAGAGGGGAAAGAGAGAAAGAGGGAGTGTGTGTGTCTTACACATACATTTAGAAAAAGTTTACTTGAAGAGAGAGTAGAGTGTATGTATGTGTGTATATATATATATATATATATATATATATACATACACACACACACACACATATATATATATATATATACACACACATACATATATATCATCATTGTCGTCGTTTAACGTCCGCTTTCCATGCTAGCATGGGTTGGACGATTTGACTGAGGACTGGTGAAACCAGATGGCTACACCAGGCTCCAATCTGATTTGGCAGAGTTTCTACAGCTGGATGCCCTTCCTAATGCCAACCACTCCAAGAGTGTAGTGGGTGCTTTTATGTGCCACCGGCACGAAGGCCAGTCAGGCGGTACTGGCAACGGCATATATATATATATATATATATATATATATATATATATATACACACATATACACAGGCATGGCTGTGTGCTAAGAAGCTTGCTTCCCAACCACATGGTTCCACGTTCTGTCCACTGCACAGCACTGTGGGCAAGTGTCTTCTACTATAGTCTCTGGTCAACCAAAGTCTTGTGAGTGAATTTGGTAGATGGAAACTGAAAGAAGCCTGTTGTATATATATATATATATATATATATATATATATATATATATATATATATGTAAATATCTATGTGTGTGTGTCTTTGTGTCTGCGTTTGTCCCCCTACCACTGCCTGACAACCAATGTTGGTATGTTTATGCCCCTGTTACTTAGCGGTTCAACAAAAGAGACAGAATAAGTACTAGGGTTAAAATAAAGAATAAGTCCTTGGATTGATTTGTTTGACTAGAAACCCTTCAAGGCAGTGCTCCAGCAGGGCCACAGTCAAATGACAGAACCAAGTAAAAGATAAATATATGTATATAGGAAAAGAGAGGCATATTTCCACACAAGTAGGAATATAAGAACATTTGTTTGGGGTTGAAAATGCACTTGGGGGTTTTGAAACAAATTTTACCTTTTTAAAATTGTTTGAATTTATTAAAAAAAAACCATACAAGCTTCATCAGTTTTTTTGTTTCAGTGGTAAATAAAAACAGAAAGATGAAAATTTTGAACAAAGAAAATGCATAAGAAAATGTTTCATAGTGATAAAATCATCATCATCATCATTTAACATCCGTTTTCCATGCTGGTATGGGTTGGATAGCTTGACAAGAACTGGTAAGGCCAGGAGCTGCACCAGGTTCCATAGTCTGTTTTGGCTTGGTTTCTATGGCTAGATGCCCTTCCTAACACCAACCACTCCACAGAGTGCTTTTTATATGGCATCAGCACCAATGCTTTTTACGTGGTACCATAAACCCACATTAATGCTTTTTACACGGCACCTTGGTTTTAGGATCTCAATTCTGTTGTGGTGGGTGGTTCTTCTTGAGTACAGCAATGCACCACATATCTCAGTTATCTGTCATCTCCTTTGTGAGGTTCAGCGTTTTGCGATCAGCCTTCAATACTTTGTCCCATATCTTCCTGGATCTCCCTCTTTGACAACTTCCCTCCACTTTAAGTGATCATCACTTCTTTATGCAACTCTCCTCATCCATCCACATTACATGACCAAACCAGTGCAGTCTCTTCTCTTGCACACTGCATATAATTCCTCTTATGTCCAACTGCTCTCTCAATACTCTATGCTTAAAAATCAAATGTTCAATAGGCTTCATAGAAAAATTACATTGAATGATGAAAATTCAAGTGTTAAATAAGTTTCACAGCAATAATAGATGTTGAAAGTTCAAATGTGTGATAAATTTCATAGCAAAAATACATATTAGAAATTTGAAAGTTCAATAAATTTCATAGAAATAAATTATGGCAGCAATTTGACATGATGGAAGATTTTTAAGAATAAGGAAAATTTTTTACAAGCTCTTTTGCATGGTGTGAAGCAGAATTGCTTTTTGCTTGCTTTTCTCATTCCAGATATTGAACATGAACTACTTTTCAAGCTGATATTGCTTTATATATCCTTTTATTTGTTTCAGTCATTTGACTGCGGCCATGCTGGAGCATCGCCCTTTAGTCGAACAAATCGCCCCCAGGACATATTCTTTATAAGCCTAGTACTTATTCTATTGGTCTCTTTTGCTGAATAACTAAGTTTCAGGGACATAAATACACCAGCATTGGTTGTCAAGCGATGGTAGGGGGCACAGACACACACACATATACAACAAGTTTCTTTCAGTTTCCGTCTACCAAATCCACTCACAAGGCTTTGGTTGACCCGAGGCTATAGTAGATGTTTGCTCAAAGTGCCACGCAGTGGGACTGAACCTAGAACCATGTGGTTAGTAAGCAAGCTGCTTAACACACAGCCACTCTGCCCTTAGGTTGTTTAAGATGTAACTTGCTTTTGCCAAGCTGTGACACAGCATTCTGGTTGGCTGACTGCCTTATTGAACATTTATAAACTTTTGAGCATGTTTTATCACCATGAAACTTACTCTTGAGCATTCCTTTCTTTTTTTTAATTTTCATTTACCAGAGAAAAACAAAAGAAAAAATGTTGAGACTGGTATTTCTATAAACACAAAAATTTTGAAAGAACTAAAATTTGTTTTAAGATCCAAGTGCATTTTCAATTCCTAAACAATTTTATATACTCTTTACTCTTTTTCTTGTTTCAGTCTTTTGACTGTGGCCATGCTGGAGCACCGCCTTTAGTCGAGCAAATCGACCCCAGGACTTATTCTTTGGAAGCCTAGTACTTATTCTATCGGTCTCTTTTGCCGAACCGCTAGCTTACGGGGACGTAAACACACCAGCATCGGTTGTCAAGTGATGTTGGGGGGGGGGGGAAACACAGACACACACATACATATATACATATATATATATATATATATATATATATATATATATACATATATACGATGGGCTTCTTTCAGTTTCCATCTACCAAATCCACTCACAAGGCTTTGGTCGGCCCGAGGCTATAGTAGAAGACACTTGCCCAAGGTACCACGCAGTGGGAATGAACCCAGAACCATGTGGTTGGTAAGCAAGCTACTTACCACACAGCCACTCCTGCGCCATGTATATATATATGTCTTTTATCTGTTTCAGTCATTATACTGTGACCATGCTGGGGCACCCACTTTGAAGAACTTTTTAGCCAAATGAATTGACCCCAGTACTTATTTTTCTTTTTTAAGCTTGGTACTTATTCTGTTGGTAGCTTTTTGCCAAACCACTAAGTTATGGGGACATAAACAAACCGACACCAGTTGTCAAGTAGTGATGGGGGACAAACACACACACTCACACACATATATAAATACAGGCTTTTTTTCAGTTTCTGTCTACCAAATTCACTCACAAGAAGATGCCAGAGTGTGTGATTAAGAAGATCACTTTGCAACCATATGGTTTCAGGTTCAGTCCCACTGTGCAGCACCATGGGTAAGTGTCTTCTACTAGTAGATGAAAATACAATAAGATAGTAATACTTATGATGAACTTCTTTCAGTTTCCATGTACTAAATCCACTCACAAGGCTTTGGTGAGCCCAGGGTTATATTTGAAGACATTTGATCAAGGTGCTATGAAGTGGGACTGGATCCAAAAAATTCTTGTTGGGAAACTAATTTCTTAACACACACAATATATAATATCATCGAGGTAAAACTAAATATAGGTCAGGAGTGAAAATTAGCTGTAGGAATTTCCTTGCTTCTATTATTAGACCAGTCAGCTTGTCAAGTGGATTAAGTAACAGATTACTAAGGGATGTTACCTGAAATAATTTGGTTTTCTATCGAGGGAAGAATTTAATTCTCATCTGTTTCATAGTACGGAAGTGGAATTCAGCACTGACCCTTAAAAAACTATTACAGGCTTTAGGAGACATTTACACACACACACACACACATATACACTCTCTCTCAGTGTCTATATCTGCTTGTGATTATATAGGTATCCAAAAAAAAAATTAGCAGATGCATGGTACATATATTTAGTGTGCATATATATATATATATATATATATATATATATACACACACATACACACATATACACATATATCATGTTGGACCACTGAACTCTACATGTTTTTTTTCATTCTCTCTCTATTTATTTCCTCTTATTCCTTTCTGTCAAATAGTGTAGGCTTGAACCATAAAAGACTTTTCCATTTTTTCCGAGCATCAAACTAATACACATGCTTGTTATTCCTACACCTGTTTTCGTCTTTTATTTTTCTATAAATCTCAACTATATATATATACAAATATACATACATATATATATATATGCACATATATACTTACGCACACATACACATAAACATGTATACACACACATGTACATATGTGTGTGTGTGTATGTGTATGTTCTAACACAACTTGTGTTAAGCTGAGCTTCCTACAAATAGAAATTGAATCTACTTCAATCCATCTTAAAAACAGAAGGCCACTTTGGATATTTCACTGTTAGAAAATAAAAATAAAGATAAATGTTCTGGACTGAAATGTATTTGACCATATGTCTGCTCATTAAAAGTTGACCTGGAGTTAAACAGTGATACCAACAGATGTTGTGCCAAAAAGATAACTTGACTGCTTGACCAATAACATATATATGAGATTGAAATATGTATTGGAGGTGGGGTGATATAATTGACTAAAGCCCCTTCAAGTTCTTATCCATTACACTGAAATAGTACACCAAATGTTCCCTGCTAACCACATCTAACTTTTCAATCTTTCTCTATAGGTTCTATTCCTATCTACAGAAGTATGAAATATTGAATCCTATTCACAAGAAGAGCAATCTTGAACCTGCAAACTTCTGTATTCTAAGACTGCTCTTGTTTATCTCATTTAGCATCTCTTTCTCTTCACAGAAACCATAAATTGGGTCAGGTTTACTGTGGATTTGCTCTCCAATAGCATCAAGAAATGGCTCCTGAAAAGCTTTGTGAACCTATCTGAAAATAATATTGCCTTTGTCACCAGCAAATTCTTAACCTTTAGCACACTGCATTCTCCCTAGAATTGTTTCCCCTGCCACTGCTCTGTTACTACAGGGAAGAAAACTTATACAGTGATATGATATACCTACAGTGTGCTAAAAGTTAGTCTGCATCTTATACGAGACTCCCTTAAGTTGGCTGTTCATGGCCTCCAACCATCTTTTCATCTCTTTCAATTACAAGTTTCCTTTCAAATTGTTCTGTTGTATCATGTACTAACAGGGATGTCTCAACTAAATTTTGCCAATAACAATATACCTAAAGGTTATATTGTCTTCCATACTCTTTCTTCTAACTATATACAGCATAGGCATCCCACATCAGAAATACACTGTTTTTTGTGAACAAAGATTACAGTCAGGGTCAAGCAATCTCATTTATATAACATTGGCCATATCACATCCAGTAACAAATTCCTCTTCAGGTTAGAAAATTCTTCACCTTTAATCAGCTGTTTACTTCTCCACAGTTCAAATGCAACTCACACAGGAGTTCTGCTTACATCTCTAGAGCAGTGGAGCTCACTATAGACACAAACATTCGAGTTTACATTTAAAAGAAGACCATCTTGCTGGCAAAGACCTATTCACCAGTATGACATAGCAGCTGGCTCAAAAACAGACTGCTTTTTTCTCTCTGCCTTTTTTTACTATTACTGCAACGGTCTGTAGATCAGTGGTTCTCAACCATTTTTTTGCCTATGGATCCCTTTGATTCCTATTTTACTCTACTAGACCTCCATAGGCCATTCAATGTATATAAAAAAATCCTATTGCATTTTTATAATCAAATAGGAATTGTATAAAAAAATTAAAATATTTTTAGTATTGTAGAAGTATAACCAATTTATTGCATATAAATTTTAACAACAAAATCTTCTATGGACCTTCAAAGGCCATATGGACCCAGGTTGAGAATCACTGCTCTTGATGCAAACTATAAGGAAATTGTCAGATGGATTGTATCTATATTTGAAAGGACCAAGATTTATCATGTCTCGTATCATGATGAATTCATCTGAGAATTACATCAACCACTAGTATATTAATTTAATGATTAGTGGTGCAGTTGACTTGGCAACTAAATGTTCATCGTCAAAAGTGACAGAATCCATCACAGCAGCCTAATATCTTGCCAACCCAGAGAGCTGTATACTACTTCCACCCAAGGTCATCTGAGCCTGTTGTATCAGTCTTTATTCTCTTGTCATTCCTACTGCATCTCTCTTCATTATATCTTAACCAATCAAACTTAACCAATTATATCTTAACCAATCAAACTTAACCAATCATTCGTCCTCTGAACTGCAACTCATTCTAATTCCTCACTTGTTCATATTTTTTCTTGCATTTAAACTGGCCATATCTGCCCCACAAATTCTACTTGCTCCACATTTAAACTGACCATATCTAACCTCTCACACCTACACTACATTGACATTCTAAAAATAAACAATTACATCATTGAAACCTCAAAGCTATGAGATAAAGCATAGGTTAATTAAAACCAATATGAATAAATAAAGTATTACATTTGACAGAGTAATCTGAATGCTAAAGGGTTAATATACAAATGTTCAAGATGAACCTCAACCACATTGATTTCACTAGCCCAGAATTCCTGAAAATTATCAGAATATTTTGTTGGAGTAAATCTGGGACATCACTCAAAGGCAAAAGTGACTTGGTAACATGTCACTCTTGACTCCAAGTGATGTTTTTGCTAATCGCTTTAGTTACCCTAAAACATCCACAGAGAGAGAGAGAGAGAGAGAGAGAGAGAGAGAGAGAGAGAGGGAGAGAGGGAGAGAGAGGGAGAGAGAGAGAGGGAGAGAGGGAGAGAGAGGGAGAGAGAGAGAGAGAGAGATGCACTAACACTTGGCTAGTACTCAAAATCTCTCTCTCTCTCTCTCTCTCTCTCACTGCCATCCCTCTTGATTCCTCACATCACTCTTTCAACTTCAATTCTGAGGGCTGGAACCAAGAAAATGGCAACAGTTCTAGTAACAACACCATTTTCTCTTTACTTTCTGATGAAGTGCAAGACCCTAAACTAAACATTTTACATTCTACATTCTTTATGACAATTGAACTAATAAAATTGTTGTATTGTTTCTAGAGCTTATATTACTTTGCTTCAATGTTTCATCCATAAAAGGGTGACTTCCACAATCTTTTAGCAACCACCCTATAAACTTACTGACATGCTATTGGTTTTAGAAATATATATTTTAGTCATAGGGAGATGGTGACACAGAAACTAGGAAAAAATTAAACGATCTACATCATCCAAACACAGTCTTATTATTCTAAGTTGAAAACCTCCAGGGGGTTTGGCTAGTTTTGCCTTTCACCCCTACCCTCATACCGCTTAGTTGAGATGTGAGTAATATATGTATTAGTAATAGATTGAAGTTTATTCAACCTATTTTTAACATTGATTTTGTCTTAGCGCTCTCTCCTAGACAAGACATTAACCTTTTAGCATTCAGATTATTCTGTGAAATGAGATGCTTATTTATTCACATTGTTTTAAATTAATCATGCATTATCTCATAGCTTCAAGATTTCTATGATGTGATTGTTTATTTTTAGAATGACATTGTAAGGAAGGTGTGAGAGGCTGGATGTGGCTGATTTGAACATAAAACAGGTAGAATATTTGGACTGGATTTGGCCAGTTTAAATGCGAAAGGATGAAACTACATTCGGCAATGAAGCTCTAGCTTGAGTGTTGAAGAACTTTAGAAAGTATGAAGTTATTCCTCACTCACCACCACTGCATGGTTTGCTGTGACCCAGAGTGGAAGTTCCTGTTAAGGTGTACGGCCACAAGTTGTAGGTCAAATAGCAGAAAATGGTCTTGAAAATGGCATTCAGGACTAAGTGGAGGAGGGCTGGTCCTAGGCATGCATTACATGTGCTCACCAGTGTCAAAGTGCTCTGGTGTCATGTGAACCAATTCCCCTGCCTAAGGGTTAAACAGGCTCTATGTGTCAAGGATCAGCTTAGGAGAGAAGGAGATGAGAATAAGATAGAGAAGGATACTAGAAACTACTACTGAGTCTTTTCCAAGAAAAACCACAAATCTTAAACCTTTTAGCGCTTAAACCAGCCATATCTGGCCAAAATACTCAATTTGTTTCATGTTCAAAGTGGCCAAATCTGACCTCTCATACCTACCCTACAATGTAATTCTAAGAATAAACGATCACATCATTGAAATCTTAAAGCTACAAGATAATGCATGATTAATTCAAAACAATATGAATGCATAAGCTTTAGATTAGACAGAATAATTTGAATGCGAGAGGATTACACATAGGCATGGAAATTCAAGACTGTTGATTTTTGTAGGCTTGGCACATGAAGAGATATTTTAATTCTGGGGACTCATAAGGGCCACTTGCCTGGTTCGCATGGTGTACTAATGACTGAGATCACAACATTCACCCTGAATAGGAGACCAATATATTGCAGGGTTACTCATTTACAGCTGAGTAGACTGGAGCAATGTGAAATGAACTGTTTTGCTCAAGAACAAAATACATTGTCCAGTCTGGGAACTGAAACCAAGATCTTGTGATCGTGAGTGTAACACCCTAACCAATAGGTCACGCGCCTTCATGAAGACACAGAGAGTCTTGGCTAAATGAAATTCATTTATAAACTTATATGTGGAGGCGCAATGGCCCAGTGGTTAGGGCAGCGGACTTGTGGTCATAGGATCGCGGTTTTGATTCCTAGACCGGGTGTTGTGAGTGTTTATTGAGCGAAAACACCTAAAGCTCCACGAGGCTCCAGCAGGGGATGGTGGCGAACCCTGCTGTACTCTTCCACCACAACTTTCTCTCACTCTTACTTCCTGTTTCTGTTGTGCCTGTAATTCAAAGGGTCAGCCTTGTCACGCTGAATATCCCCAAGAACTACATTAAGGGTACATGTATCTGTGGAGTGCTCAGCCACTTGCACGTTAATTTCACGAGCAGGCTGTTCCATTGATCGGATCAGCTGGAACCCTTGACATCGTAAGCAACGGAGTGCCAACAACAACAATAAACTTATATGCAGAACTAAAAGTTTGCTTTTTGAACATTCTTCACATTGTTCAGACCAAAATGCACCACCTGCTCCAGGAATTGAAACTAAGATCTTGCAATCATGAGTGCAGTACCCTAACCATGCAGCCACGCACCTGCATGAAAAGACAGAGAGTCTTGACTAAATGAAATATATTTATAAACCTACATGCAGAACTAAAATTTTGCTGTTTGAACATTCTCCACATTGTTCAGACATAAATAAAAGTAATATGAATAACAAGCAAATTTTTTTTTCCTATTGTGGAAATAACTCTGAAAAATTTATTTTAATAAAATTAAAATGTCAACAATAAAATGAATTCTCATTAGTAAATTATTGAAAATTGGTTTAAATAAGCCACTGTATCACGTTCTCTGTTTTTTTTCTCTTCATCCAAAACTTGATCATACAAAGCCAAACTTATTAAACGGGCTCACATTTACAGTGGAACAAAAAAAAAAAAAAAAAGGAAACAAAAAATTATTCCTTTTTTTTCTTCCGAAAAACAAAATGAAGATAAATATTGTGCTTACCCTTTCTTGTCAAAACATTCATCCAAAATATTTATAGTATGAATGAATTTTTTTTTTCTTCTCTCATTTTAAAATAAACAAGAAAAAAAAATGTTATAAACACAATTTATGTTAAATGTATATAAAATGGTATGACTATAGAACAAGTAATATTGTAACTAACTTAAAAAGTCAGTATGTGTGTGTGATGTCTGAATGTGTGTGTGCTTGTGTATGTATATTCATAACAAACACCGATATAATATATGTATATATCAGTATGTGCATACAAGTATATATAATATACTATATATAATAAACATTGTTCTCATGCACCAGTGCAGTGAATAGTCAATTACTTGACTTTGTGATCAGAGAATCTTTCAATGGGTCATCAGATGTATTGACTTCAAGAGGGAAAAACAGATGTTGTGATGTTCATGCATTTTCCTAAGAACACTAGAAGTTTTAGTGAAGTCAGTTACAATCAGGTTACAACTTCAGTTCATCAGAAATATATATCTTATTATTTGGCCCTAACCATATACATACATATTTACCTAGTCGATGCTGACAATTCCCCCATCATCACTAATGTGGGTTTCTCATTTCCATTTATCACAGATTTGCTGTGAAAAAAAAACAATAGATGTGAGAAACTCAGAGTAGCAACAGAGAGAAACCTCAACTTAAAATACATACATATATTATAATATATATATATATGTATTTACCTAAAAAGTATGTAATACATGGAGTAAACTAGTGTATATCATTTAATATACTCAGGATCTAAATGCGAGCTACTATTAGTTTCATTAGACGCATGAAACTAATAGTAGATTGCTTTTTAAATCCTCTGCATATTGGTTTCGAATTTTGGCACAAGGCCAGCAACTTTGAAGCAGGGGGTAAGTCAATTACATCAACTCTAGTGTTTAACTGATACTTATTTTATTGACCCTGAAAGGATGAAAGACAAAGTTGACCTTGGCAGAATTTTGCCTGGTGTGCTAACAATTCTGCTAGCTCACCACCTTATAAGATATTGGTTTCAAATTTTGGCACAAGGCCAGCAATTTTGGAGCAGAGGGTAAGTCAATTATATTGATCCCAGTGCTCAACTGGTACTTATTTTATCAACCCTGAAAGGATGAAAGAACAAAGTCAACCATGGCAGAATTTGAACTCAGGATGTAAAGATGGATGAAATACCACTAAGTATTTTGCCCGGTGTGCTAATGATTCTACCAACTTGCTGCCTTGCAAGAAATTTAATATTGGTTCAAATTTTGGCACAAGGCCTGCAATTTCAGAGCAGAGGTAATTCGATTACATCATCCCCAGTGTTTGACTGGTACTTATATTATTGGCTCCAAAAGGATGAAAGGCAAAGTCAACCTCGGCAGAATTTGAACTCAGATCATAAAAATGCATTTTGCCTGGTGTGCTAACGCTTCTGCCAGCTCGCCACCTTAAATCCTGAGTATATTAAATGATATTTATCTCTCACTGTATGGAGTACTCTCTGGTTGATCCCACCAATATGTGTGTGTATGTGTGTCTATTCTGTGTATTGCACACTTTTTAACCAATTTCTTATCTCAAACATATGTATGTTTTTGAAGTGGAATTTTGCTTTAAAGACCCCATATAATCCCTCATAACTTTTTTATTTTTTGGAATTTTCACAAAATTTTTGCGAATTTGTGTTCTACACATGGGGATTTATACAATCATGAGGGGGAGGGGGGGAATGTCTATTATTTAAGGGCTATTTAGCTGTTATTTTTAGCACATCTCATGATCACCTGATACACCTCTTGTTAAATGTATTAATGAATTTCAAAATCTTTCTCCCCATAAACGCATTTAATGATGTATTGCTGGGATTTAAGCAAAAAATTCAGACTGTCCATATTTTAAACTGATTTAAGGAAAAAAAAAAAAAAAAATTTTTTTCCATAGTCATATGAATTCCTGTGTAGAATACAAATTCGCAAAATATTTCTGAAAGTTCAAAAAGGAAAAAATAAAAAAGTTATGAGGAGTTATATGGGTTGCTTAAAGCAGAATTCTGCCATTTTTGAATTTATATATGTACTCACTCAGACCCACACTCTTCTGTTAAAAGTTAATAATAATAATAATAAAAAAAAACAAAAAAAAAAACGGGTGCTTGATATGTGTCTTCTTTAAAAGATTTATAGAATCAGTATACGAATATTACTCATGTAATTAAGTAATTAATAAATAAATGAGTACCTCTTACACCAGAGATTGATGTTTTGTAAGAATCATCAGAAAGCCAAAGAACATTAATTAAATATGAAATTTTTAATAAACAGTTATTAATTTTAAACAAAATTTCTGAACACAAATAATTTTGTGTTTATGTGTGAACATGTGTGTTTTTAAACACATACATTAAATAACCAAGAATGATCAAGAATTTTAAGAGTATTTTTTATGTAGTTAAAATTTTCTCAGCAGTTAAATTTTAAAATATTGAGAATTGGAATTCATAAGATATTACATTAAAATAATCAGATGTTAAAAAGGAATATCATTCACCAATTTTTTTTTTCGTCACAATAGAAGTTGAATTTATTATTT